>NC_136714.1:465000-547500 GCF_936440315.1 Barbus barbus | reverse complement strand
ACACACACACACGTACACACACAACCACACACACACACACACATACACACATTCATACATCATATAAGTGGTCAAGTGTGGGTATTTGGACAAAGCTGTGTAAGTGTGCAGTCCACACCTGACAGGAGTCCACTCCTCCTTCAGCGAAGCCGGCGCACAGCATTCGCTCGGTGATGTTGTACTCCGGCAGCCATTCCTGGCACTGCTTGTTGCTTAAAATCGGCACAGAGGCTTCCTGTAACACATCGGCTCTGGGGTCTACAGATCAACAACACACAGAAATATTACAGACTCGAGTCTCTGTTTGCTTCAGAAAAACTTTGCATGCACAGATGTGTTTGTGTCTATCTGACCATCTTCAGCCGTCAGTCCCCAGCCAGCAATAAAACACTTTCTCCCTTCTTCAATCTCAGCTCCAGGATCTGGTAGACAGATGGGCTGGACGTAATCTGGAAGATAATAATCCACTTCTATGGGTTACATTTTCTTTTTAATGCTTGGCAGATCATTTCTTATTATACACAAATCAGTACACTTAAAAATGTTCAAAATCAATCCCACAAAGAAATGTTCAGGTCAGATTGCACCCAGAATCTAAAGGGAAAAAGTATTTAAATGTCATGAAAATAACATCACAACATCATAAAGGGATGATTTTCTTTATGCAAATAATTACTCAGTAAATGAAGCTGCATATTAATTGCACAGGAGTAAATCATGGAAGAAAACGTAGCCTGCATGCTATATACACTACCATTTAAAAGCATTTCTTTAATATTGCAAGAAGTCTAATATTGCATTTTAAACAACTGTTTTCTATTTTAGCATATTTAATTGATCAAAGCTGTATTTTCAGCATCATTACTGCAGTCTTCAGTGTCACATGATCTTCAGAAATCATAATAATATACTGATTTACTGCTCAACAAACATTTCTGATTATTATCAATGTTGAACACAGTTGTGCTGCTCAATATTTCTGTGGAAACCGTGATACATTTGTATTTTTCAGGATTCACAGATGAAGAGAAAGTTCAGCATTTATTTGAAATAGAAATCTTTTGCAATATTATAAATCTCTGTCACTTTCAATTTAATGCATCCTTGCAGAATAAAAGGATTGATTTCTTTGAAACAAATAAATCTGTTGAATGTTAGTGTAAAGTTTGACCACAATGGCATTCATGACTGAAAACTTTCGCACGAAGCTACATCCACATCAATAGGTTCAGCATAACGTCCAAGACCGTCGTTGTATTGGAAACAAACAAAAAAATTACATATATGTGACCCTGGACCACAAAACCAGTCATAAGCATACATTTTTTTAAAATTGAGATTTAGACATCATCTGAAAGCTGAATAAATGATCTTTCCATTGATGTATGGTTTGTTAGGATAGGACAATATTAGAAAATCTGGAATCTGAGGGTGCAAAAAAATCTAAATATTGAGAAAATCTCCTTTAAAGTTGTTCAAATTAAGTTCTTAGCAATGCATATTACTAATCAAAAATTAAGTTTTGATATATTTATGATAGGAAATTTACTAAATATCTTCATGGAACATGATCTTAATATCCTAATGATTTTTGTCATAAAAGAGAAATGTATAATTTTGAGCCAAACAATGCATTGTTGTCTATTGCTACAGATATACCTGTGTTACTCATGACTGCTTTTGTGCTGCAGGACACATATATACCTTTAGCATGCCTATAAAATGAAAAACAGTAAAATACAACTAAAGTTTTGCCTGCGTACCTGTGAAGTTGGCCGGCGTCTGTAAGTGCATCAGAGCGAAGTCCGACTCCTTGGTCCTCTTGTTATAGCGCTGGTGCATGATCACGCGGTCGATCTGATGTGTTTGTCTGCTGGAGGTATCCGAGCCGAACTGAGAGTGAAGACCCAGCACCGCCGCCCAGTTTGACAGGTGCACGTTCTTTCTACAGGATCAAACCCTCGTTCAGTCTCTCAGCGCTTCTTTGTGTTTTACACTGACCAGTGTTGGGGAAAGATACTTTTAAAAGTAATGCATTACAATATTGCATACGCTCTAAAAAAGTAACTAATTACGTTACTTAGTTACTTTTTATGGAAGGTAGTGCATTGTGTTACTTTTGCGTTACTTTTTAAATCTGGCCAGGGCTTGTTTGTTTGTTTGTTTTTAATATAAAACGTTCTATTTTTAACAAATGAAAAAGCACTTTCACACCAAAGAGTGAAATGAATGGGTTTCGCTTCAGGCTGAAGGAAAAGTAAATTCATGACTGTACAGTAGAATACAGGAGAAAGGTCAACACTCCTTAGCAATAAAAAAAACCCAAAGAAGCACAAATGTTAGTTTATCTAAAGTCATTTTTGCTTATTATTATGGTTAAATTGGCTCATCAAAGGTCAGCAGCAAAGACATTGGTTAATAGAATGGGATTAAATACATAAAGGTTATTTGTGTTATTTACTTTTTGCACTGCAGATGGATGTGTACTTTTGTGTGTGTGTGTGTGTGTGTGTGTGTGTGTATTGTGTAATGTGTACTGCTGTGAATTAATGTTAGACTGGAAACGCTATGGGATGTGAGACAATGTTTGGAAGAAATTCCAACAATAAAGTGAAAATTTAATTGAAATTGAATTGAATTAACATATTTAATTATTGCAGGTTTGCGTCATATTCTGAGTTTGCATTTCGCTGTTTTAATCTATACCATAATTTAAAACATACTAATAATAAAAATAGCCTGAATGCACTGTAAGTTGCTTTGGATAAAAGCATCTGCTAAATGCATAAATGTAAATCATTTTGAGGAATACTGAATTGTTTTTGTAAGTGAGATGAATTAATGCATGTTTCCGTTTAGTCTAGAACTACAGTAAGATCATGTTCACACACAACGCCTCTGTATTTCTGATTTCTCTCAACATGGCAACCCCAGAGCTGTCAGTCAAGACATGAGAAACAAAGTAACCGGCGTTACTAATTTGAAAAAGTAACTCAGATATTTTCTTGTAAATTAAAAAGTAATGTGTTACTTTACTAGTTACTTAAAGTAATCTGATTAGGTAACTCACGTTACTTGTAAAGCATTACCCCCAACACTGACAGTGACAGTATACACTGCTTACCCATAAACACAGTGTGCGGCTGTGATCAGCCAATCCCTGTCAATCAAACTGGCTCCGCACACATGACCGCCCAACCAGTGCAGAGACACTATCCATGGCCACGCCCCTTTCTGGGCGTCCTGTCCACCCACCACTCGGCCCGCTTTGTTTCCGTCTGTTTCCACGCTAGTCTCTCTTTTTAAGGGGACTTTACGGGCACCACATGCTGTAAACAACAAAAGATGTTGCATGTATATTATATTATTTACTGTAAAAAATCTAAAAGTTGAGAAAATCTTCTGAAGCTGGCAGCCTTAAACTTTTAAGTTTTCTCAACTTTTGTTTTTTTACAGTATAAATATATATATATATGTGTGTGTGTGTATGCATATATATATATATATATATATATATATATATATATATATATATATATATATATATAATAACCAACGTGTACTGCATTAGGCTAACTGAGACTTGTCATAGCACTTGCATTTTATTGCTCTTTTGTTGGTTTTGATTGCTTCTATTGTCCTCATTTATAAGTGGCTTTGGATAAAAGCGTCTCCTAAATGACTGAATGTAAATGTGATGTTGTATTTCTGCTGATTTTTTGTGAATGATAATCAAACTTACGCTGATTGTTGCAGTGCAGCGACACGATCTTCTCGCTGAGGCACGTATCACTTTAAAAACACACAAAAGAATCTGAAATGAGATTTTATAGCCCAATAAAAAGAGTTTTTTTTCCCATAAAATGTATTATTTTAGTGATTACCTGTGTTTCAGATCCAGAGAGCCGTTAGTGTTCACACTTACAGTAGTAAAGGGAGCATCTCCATCCGTAATGCTGGAGAACCAGGCATCTCCGGACCTACAGACATCAACAAACATCACACTTTTCCCCTATTATTTTAAGCTAACTATTTTAAGCTTTACCCTACAAAGCTACTGTTTCATATTTAATACACACATTTCTAAAGCCTTTAGATTATCATTAAGATCAAAAATTTGTTCACAATCGACTACTTCCCTTTGTTTGGAAGCCTTTCTGCCACTAAATGCACTATTTATAAAAGGACATTATTTTTAGCTCACAATTCTTTTATTTCTTGCAATTCTGATATAAACTCAATTGCAAGTTACAAAGTCCACTTCTAAAGAAAAAGAGTATTGCAAATACTGACAAAATGCCTATAAAGCATGTGGTTAAGTTAAAATCACGTATGTAAACAAGTAGACAGCTTGTTATTCTTTAAAAGGTAATAAGTTTACTCCATATAGTTATTAACTGAATGAACACAGAGATATGAATACTTGGCACATGATACACAGTGAATAGACCCGAGTATGAATGGGTCATTTTGAGTAATAATCTCCAGATGTCACTAAACAGCAAGTTACTGAAGCTAACAACAGAAGCAACCATAAAACACTGTAAATACATCTCAAAAACACCAAAAACAATTTCACCTTATTAATTATTCATGCCCAAGTGCATGATGGGAACAACAGGATCATGACTTTGATATTTACTTAATCTTTGTAAATATAACAAACAATTCCAAGTAAAATATACTTATAAGTTCAAACTTTAAATTCTACAAGCTTAAACTGAGTACTAATATTGAATTTGCCCTTTTTTTATATTCTTGCCTGAACTAAATTAATGTAGAAATGAGTTTTTCTGTAGTATTTACTTCAGCACAAAATCATTTTTATCAGTGTACTGGAGTGATGACTGATGTTTATCATTATATGTAGGTATCAGTTCAGTTTGAGCCTCTAAATAAGACTGAGTTGTTCTTTCCTCATGCACGAGCACATATTCTCATGAGACATATAATCCTGATGAATCAAATGTGCTACTCAACAAAACACATGCATCCTTTTTTTTTTTTTTTTTTTTTACATATTTTTGTCTAAAGGTTCAATAAATAATTACTTTTTTTTGTATTCATTTTTGACTATTATGTCACGTGTCAGGCTTTGCAGGCTGAATATGATCATATTCTCACTGTCTTCAGTGGTTAAGTGGTTACCTGTAGCCCAGGTAGCGGCAGAAGAAGAGCGAGAGCTGAGAGATCCAGTCTTCAGCACAAACCGTGTACAGATGATCCTGGACCTGAAGTCTCAGTCGTTCAGTTGCAGTGACGTTATCTTTGATTATATGCACTAAAACACAGCACAGCCTGTGATCAGTCGCATGAACGGCGTGATTGGATTGGTTAGGGTTTGCTGTGGATCAGATTGTTTTCTCACCACAGTCAGCTTCATCAGAGCCATCAGTGCAGTCTTCTGCTCCGTCACACACACCTGAGCTGGACACACACACTCCTGTGCTGCACTGAAACTGACCGCTGGGGCACGGATCTGCATATCGACCAGAGGTTTATATCATTTCTTAAGCCGTCTCTATGAGATTATGCTGATATAATGCACAGCAGAAGACACACCTGGTTGACCGAGGTTAAGGCCTGTGCTAAAGTTAGCTAGAAAGCCTCTGTCGTTGCCCGACACATCCGTGAAAAGCATGACTGTCATCTGAGAGCTCGTGGAAAACAGATCCGGGAAGGAACGATCCCCAGTCAGGACACCTTCAATGACCAAAACACACATTACTCATGTACATTCTGTGCTAATAAACTTTAACATTATGCAAAAGTAAAAATCATCTGTGTGGTCAATGAAATATTACAATTATTATTAAAAGTATGTGAATATGAACATACTGAGGTCAGTCATTTGTTTTTAAAGAAATTTATATTTTTATTCAGCATTAAATTGATCAAAAGTGAAAGTAAAGACTTTATAATGTTGCAAAAGATTTCTATTTTAAAAAATGCTGTTCTTTTGAACTTTCTATTCATCTGTGAATCCTGAAAAATAAAATGTATCAGTTTCCACAAAATATTGTGCAGCACAACTGTGTTCAACATTAATAATAATCAGAAATGTTTGTTGATCAGTAAATCAGTATATTATTATGATTTCTGAAGATCATGTGACACTGAAGACTGCAGTAATGATGCTGAAAATACAGCTGCAGATCACAGAAATAAATTACAGTTTAACACATATTCACATAGAAAACAGCTGTTTTACATTCTAATAATATTTCACTATTTTATTACTGTATTTGTGATCAAATAAATACAGCCTTGAGCAGAAGAGACGTCTTTAAAAAAAAAAAAATCTTACCAACCATACAACACACACACACACACACACACACACACACACACACACATTTATTAATATCCCCCCATTATCTATAATATAGATGCATTCTGTAAATATATGCAAAAGTCACCTAGCAAATCTGAATAGGGCGTCGCTCCATCTCGAATTTCCAAAACATCATAATTCATCTCTAAAGCAACATCTTGAAAATGCAGCTGGATATTCTGTCCTTCCTTAGCATGTAAAGTCCACACACCTGAGCAACATCAACCATAATAATAAAAGAAATATCATATTAGCAGGTGCAGTTTTCCGTTATTGTTTAGAATCTTCCATAAATTGTTCTGCATTCTTAATGATCACGGCTGAAAGTTAATATGCTGGGTTTAGGACTCACATGAAGCTTTGTGTCCGTAGCCGTTGGGGTAGTTTGGAGAGCTGAATGTGGAGTTGGATTCATACAGGTCAAACGGTCCCCCACAATCCTCTATGATTAATCATTCAAGCTCATCACATGAACACGACTCCTTTGAAATCTTGTGCTAATATAATGACTGCAGCAGGTATAATCGCTCACCTGGTATGAGAGGAGGAGTGGTGGGAGGAGGGACCGGGGTCGGCTCCGGAGGGGCCACTCCACAAGAACCAGGCGCTACACTGATATCATCCAGAGCAATGTCATTCAGAAATCCTGCCCGCTTCTGTGCTTCAAACACCACCTGAGACCAACCAAACAGCTGTTAAAGACCTTCTGAGCATCTTATGTTATGAAATTCAAAGGGATAGTTCACCCAAAAATGAAAATTCTGTCATTAATTACTCGCCCTCATGTCGTTCCAAACCTGTAAGACCTTCGTTCATCTTCGGAACACAAATTAAGATATTTCTGATGATATCAGCGAGCGCTCTGACTCTCATAGACAGCAAGGATCCTAACACGATCAAGGCTCAGAAACGTAGCAAGGAGATCGTTAAAATAATCCACGTGACATCAGTGGTTCAACGGTAATTTTGCGAAGTCTTACAGGTTTTACAGGTTTGAAACGACATGAGGGAGAGTAATTAATGACAGAATTTTCATTTTTTGGGTGAACTATCCCTTTAAGCCTGTTTGTACGTGAGCTGACCACAGCCTCAGCAGTGATGTTAAGCGTGGCTTGACCATAGTTCCAGTTGTCACCATAGTTCCCTTCTTTCTGGAAGAGGACCGTGACGGATGAGCCTTGCTGTGCCGTGACCGTCAGACGCCAAACCTCCTTGCCAAACATGTGATACCTCAAAGAGCACAGGGACAAACAGCTTACAGCGGAGCACACAACAGCACACTTGAGAAGAGCACTGAAATGGGAACTGTGTGTAATATTTTCAGACATATTTACAATTAAATGAAATTGTGTTATAGATAAATTTATATGAAACTAGCTGAACTTTAGTCTTATGGCTCAAAAAAAGCATGCCTTCTCCAATATATACTCATAAATATTATATGCAAGTACGTTTTTAAAATGTGCTTTAAGATTTAAAATGCACATACAATACTTCTTCACAAGAGATGTACACATACTTGATTACTTCTAGCATTTTATCATCTTAATTTGCATTTATAGTCATTTTCATACAATGTACACAAATAAGCTGAATTTTTCCAAATGTTACCGCGGGGAGAAAAACTAACCAGAATTGCAGACACACTGATTCCTTTGTAGGAGTCAGAGGAAGACTGTATATACGGATTTTTTTATTCCAGCTTCCAGGGGTCCGAGGGGTCACAATGTAGTACCCTATGAGATAAATACCTATGTTCGTTACAGTACATCAGGTATGCAAATCGTATAAATAAGAGCAATAATTAATCAAATATAGCTGCATGCTGGAGTTAAGAGGCAAGCAAAGCAGCGAGCATTAAACTGCAAAAATAGATTTTAGTCAAAATATCTGAAAAATCATAAATACATTTCCATTCATGCATTTAGCAGACGCTTTTATCCAAAGCGACTTACATCTTTAAAAGCAAGAAATTCTCTAAACCAGATAGTTAAATGGTCGAGGCGTTTGGTGGGTGAGTCACAGTTGGATCCAACTTCGTTGTATACCAGACAGTTGCAACGAATGGCTACTTCTATTTTAAATGATGAATCCCACCCTTTGCACAGTGAGTTTCAGCTTCTTCCTTCTGGACGGAGGTTTTTAATTCCGAGGTGTAAAACAAAGCGACATAAAAATAGCTTTGTTCCTGCTGTTTTAACTGTGTTAAATAAGCTGTAGGATGGGGGAGTTTTGGGTATATTTATATTACTTATTATGTTTTATTATGTCTTATGTTTTTTTTTGTTTGTTTTTTTTTTTTTAAATGTGCTTGAATTTGTGTCATGGATGGTTGTCATTGTCATTTACTGCAAGACAAATTTACCTGCGGGTATGAATAAAGTAACCTAACCTAACCTTACCTAACCTGTATGGCGCACTGAAACTTAAAAGGTTAGTTCACCCAAAAATGAAAATGATGCTGTTATTTACTCACCCTCAAGGCATCCTAGGTGTATATAACTTTCTTCTTTCAGACAAATTCAATCAAAGTTATATTAAAAAATTGTCCTAGCTCTTCTAAACTCTATCATTGCAGTCAGTGGGTCAGTCCAAAACACGTCAAATAAAGTGTGAGCATCCGTAATAAAACTTGCCTCACATGGCTCCGGGGGATGAATAAAGGCTCCTTTAGTGAATCCATGCGTTTTTGTAAGAAAAATATCTATATTTCCAACGTAATAAACACTTTTTCCGCAGGTTTTTTTATGGATTAGTGCACTTTATTTTACGTCTTTTGGACTACAAACACCTAGGATGCCTTGAGGGTTGGAGAAACATGGACTAATTTTCATTTTTGGGTGAACTAACCCTTTATGAGGCCAGTCTTGTAATTTTTGGTCAAACCATTCAGAATTTATAAGCAAAAATAGCAATTTTTTATATCTGCTGATCACTAGGTGGCGCTGCGCCGAAACTGTGCAGGTAGCCTCAGGTCATGGATATTATAACACACTCCAAGTTTGGTCTCAATAAGCATTGTGGAGATATAGCCTCACCTCCGCTTTGGCATGCTTTTCGCCAAATTCGTTCCCGTGCTATTCAAGAACTGTTTGAATACTCAACTTGAATTCCATGACTTTTAGTCAGCATGCTCTGAAGATGATCTGGCTCGTTTTTGTAAAAATTGGAGCAATAGGGTAGGAGGAGTTGAAAAAATGTTTTTTTTATTCAAAATGTCAAAAATCGATCCTTCAGAGGAAAAAAATATTTTTTCAAAAAGTCATTAGCATAAACATGAGTGCAAATTTAAGCTGGTGCTAGAGTTTTTGAGTTAGAGACTTCAAATTTGCTATGGTTAATGTTGAGACTGTCCTCTATCTGTTACATTTTACCATACGGTTCGGAGCTGCCACAGATTTCCAGAGCGGAAGAAGAAGAAGAAATGGCACCTGATTGGTCTCCGGTCGTGTGATCAAAGCTTGGGCCGGTGTCGGGTGGGAGATTAGCGCCTTGTGCTCGTAACCAGTCACCATCGTCATCAAAATCTTGCCTCCAGAGACAGAAGTTCTCTTCAAAGGAACAGTTTATCTTCTCTTCATCTACCAAAGACCACAGCATTCAATAAAAACTTGACGTTATAACTCTGAATATGATCAAATTTGGCATTTTTGCACTTCAGGTTTTCTGAATGAGAATCTAACTCAAACTGTACAACTTTCAGATTACTTTCCACTTCTTGAAAAGCTTCAGGCTGTGCGCATTTGTGAAGATGATCTTTTAAGAGCCATAAACTGGCCACACACTGCAAAAAATTTTCTTAGTATTTTTGTCTTGTTTTCTAGTATAAATATCTAAAAATTCTTCAATCAAGATGCATTTACTTGAGAAGTACAAAGATTTAAGATATTATGTCTTGTTTTCTAAAAACAAAAGAAAATAATCTTAATTCAAAGGCTGAACAAGATTATTCTTCTTGCCCTATTGGCAGATATTTTTGCTTGTATTAAAAACTTTTTTTTCAGAAAATAAGACATAATATCTCATATGATTTCAAGTAAATGCATCTTGATTGAAGAGTTTTTAGATATACAAAAATACTAATTAAGAAAATAATTTTTTGCAGTGCAGAGCTTATTTTCTGCAATAAAACCACAACGCTCGTCGCTACAGCACTCTATATGCCTGTGAATAAAGTAGAGCACTCTATAAACGGATTCAATGGCAGTATAGTATTTTCAGAATTAGCTGAACTCAACACCCACTAGAGAGATCTTTGACGTTCTCTGCCGTGTAAGTGGCGTTGAATCCTTGAAGGCTGTTGCTGTAGTCTGCGAAAAACTCAACAGTGGCTTCATGAGATAAGAGCCAAATGTGTCCAGGTGATGCACCTGAGACGGAGTCTGAAAGAGAAAGCTGAAGTGAAGACTTCAGAAGCCCAACACTTCTCGTAATACAAGGGTTGTACAGTGGATCTCACGTGTCAGTGTTTTCGTGGGGCCTGTGCCCTCGTACAGCCTCAGAACGTCGATGTCCTGCTCCGTATGGAAAGAGTGGAAGACTATTTTGACGGCCAAGCCCTCAGTCACTCTGTGTGTCAAATTATATTTTATAACACCAGAAATATCTTCCAAATACATTCATTAATTTTCAGGATGTTGGAGAAGTTGTGCTGAACTTAAAGCTCATTACACTCATATATGCTATACTTGTAAAGTTTGCAAAAAATTCTGGAAAGAAGTCATTCAGGTAATAGAAGATAATATAATAAAGATACAAAATTTTGGAGAAGGCAAGAATTGGTTCGATTTAGTTTCTAAAGTACATGAAAAGGATATCATATACGAAATTAAAAGTTAAATTATACATTTTGAAAAGTTATGGGCACCTCTAAAATCAGAGTATACATATTATACATATTATATGAATTACACTTTACATAATCCTCCCTCCTTTTTCAATTTATTTACCATTTTATTTAATATTATTATCAATTGATGTTTAAAGGGAATTAGTGTTATAAGAGTTTTGATATGAATATGTGACTGTTCTGTATTTTATTAAATTTTTTAATATTCTTTGCCCTATTTTTCATATGTAAAAGTGTTTATGTATGTAATTGTTATTGTCAAATTATTATTATTTATCTGTTTGGTAAATAAAAAAAGAGAACAAGAGAAAGTAGAAGGAAAAATAAGGAATAACTATTGGTAAAAAAAAATATTGTCTTCAAAGGAAAAATTCACTTGTATAATTGTATTAAATGTGTTTTTGAATTGAAAGACATAATAAAGTATGAAAGAGTTTTGAGATTGTGTGATGATCATATTACCGTATGATCCATCGGCAGTCTGTGGGACTATCATAGACCTCGGGAAAGTTTGTGGAGTGGAAGGATCCGGTCGGACCGAGCAGAAGAAACTGACCGTCACACTCTGTTGCTATATCACATGAAAGACACTTTATGCATCACAATAAATGCATCTCAAAAACTCTAATATTGTGTATAAATATATAGGGAAAAGGCGCCTATTATTTTCATCTAAACCACTAGGTGCCAGAAAAACGTGGCTCAGCTCTTTCCAAAACATCCGCTTTTCAAGATGCAGGCGTATATTTGTCTGATCTTTGACGCGATCGTGATTCTGAGCTTACTTCATCTAATATTTGATGTTTTTTCAAATGTAGATTTAAGTAGCAAATGAGAATCGCTAAAATAAATGCATATATTTTAAATGCATTTTTTATTTTGTTTAAGATAATTAAAGCAACAGTTTTTAAATAATGAAAGGGTATGTAAAAGTATGATATTTGGGGTAAAAAGCGCCCCTGCTGTTGGGGCTAAAGGTGCAGTAATTAACATGATAATTAATAGATGCTGACTTTTCCATTTGTTGACATGACATGGTTAGATTCAGATGGTAAATATCATATATGTTGGGTGTATATATTAGAGATAATCACATGTTTAGAATGAAACCATCATATTTAAATACGCGATATTAATCATATCATAATAAAATATCATTTGTTGTTACTACTGTAAATATATATTCAATTATTGTGGGATCTCCTTCAATGCTTTCAGCATCTTTACTTTTTTAGATGATTTTGTTCCTGTATTTTAAAATATAGGTTTTATATTAACATATTTTATTGAACAAAACCTAATTATTTTATTTTTTCAAGATAAGCAGAAAATAGTACTAACTTTGCTAAAGTGATTGTTTTAAGTATTAACTTACATTATTAAAAACAAATATATATATATTTTAGCTGAAGTATTTGTATAAATACCGTGTGCCTTTTACCCCATGCCCTTGCCGTCTCATACATTTATATGAGTTTTAACAAAAATGACTTTTATGATTTATTTTCCCACAAACTCTGTCACTCCATAAATGTTCAATAAAAACAATTCTGCGATCATAAACTTTGGGCGCAGTGAAAAGCACATTTTTTGTTAGGTTGTGAAAATGTCTGGAGGACGTACCGCAGAGAGAGTGCTCCTCATCAGAGCCGTCAGCACAGCTCTGTTCTCCGTCACAGACGTCAGACGGAGGAACACATGCGGCTCCGTCAGCACAGGCCTTCTGTCCTTCTGGACACTTCACTGCAGTGACTGACAGCAGACGCACCGCTATTACCAACACGTACAAGCATCTTCACTTTTTAAACAAATCAGGCATTTTTACAAACATTATAAACTACACAATACCACTCAATGAAAATGAAATGTTTTTGAATGAAGTCTCCTATTTTCCGTTCATAAATAGATTAAAAACTGTAATATTGTAACACACAAAAGGAGTTTCACACATTCCCATTCAAATAAATCCATTTTAACCAAATATCTTGATGTTGATTTTTAATGTTGGGCTGGTGTTGATGTTGAGTATTTTTTTTTAAATCATTTTAAAATGATTAATAATTAATTATTTATAATTTAATAATTATTAAAAATATATATATTTAGCTTTTTGATCCATAATATCACATCCATCCCACATTTATATCATAATGTGATTTTATTCTCTAAATACAATCAAAGCAACAAGACTTTGTCCCTGACATGACGTGTCCCTCAGATTGAGCAATAAAACCTCCCGCAAGTCTCACCTGCTCCTGCTGTGGCTGTAGCTGGTTTATCTGAGGGTAGAAGTTAGAAATGCATCAAATCAGCTGAAAACCACTCCAAACTAAGAGTTGCGTAAATTAAATGAAGTCTATTAAATGAACTATTAAAATCTCATATGGAGATGTTTAGACACAATCCATGGATATGAAAGTATAGATATGTCTTGAGGACATTACCTGTGACCTGCACGCTGCCGATGTCGATCACGAGTCCATCATCTGAACCTTCAGCCTGCTGTAAACCAGCGACTAACTGCTCCTGAACCGTCTGCCGATCCAGAACGCCTCGGAAGACCAGCTCAAAAAACACAACCACGCTGCCTTCACTGAGAACACACACCATTCACACGCAACGGCAGAAATAACAAGACTTTTAGAGAGAATTCATCTTTCATTATTTTTCTGATCTGAACTTTTAAGCATAAACCTTATACCATGTTTTTTTATGCATTAAACTACACAAACAAACAATAAATAAATAAATAAATGAGTGTCTCTCTAGTAAATTTACCTTGTTTTAAAAATATCTAAAATAGAAATTCTCATTAAGAAAATGTTTGTTTTTTTTGCACTGAAGGATTTCACAAACTCACAGCTGTTGGTTAGTTTTTATTTCAAAGCACATTTCTAGAACCTGAATGCATGGACAAAATATTAAAAAAGATGAACTTATTTGCTGTGTTTTTAGCTTAGAGGCTTTAATATATAAAGTCTGACCTGAATTGATTGACCTTGGAGCTTCTGAACTGCTCTTTAAGGGACGTACGACTGTAAGCGTCATTGATCTGCAGAGAAAACTGATGTATTATTATCACATAATAATACTGATCGTATCAGTTAGTCAATAACTTACAGCATGAAAAGATATGCGTTACAATCATTAGGATTTCATCATGAAAATAGGTTTAAAAAATGTAAAATTATAATTTACGACATTAAGCTTATCATTAATTTACTATTTTTCTATTTGAATTTGGACATTATTTTCATGACAATTATGCAATTTAATTCTCAAAATTATCATTATACATATACATAATATTATAATATAATTATAAAATATAGTGCTGTCAAATAATTAATCGCATCCAAAATAAAAGTTTTTGTTTATAAATAAATAAATAAATATATATATATATATATATATATATGTGTACTGTGTATATTTATTATGTATATATAAATACACACACATGCATGTATATATTTAAGAAAAATATGTTGTTTATTTATTAAATATTTTTTATAATATAAATTATACGAATATAAATATAGACATACAAATACATGTAAATATTTTCTATATATATATATATATATATACTGTATGTGTGTGTTCATATATGCATAATAAATATACACAGCACACATATATTATAGAAATTTAAAAAATGTATTTGTATGATTAATCGTTTGACAGCACTAATAAAATAACAAATATTGTTGTTATAATATAATAAATTATAAATGTATATTCTCATTGACATTTTAAAGCAATGTCTACAGTATTATTGTAATAGTTTCTCTCTTATAGGCTGTAGTGTCATGTACCATGATGTGGAAATTCATTTCTGGGGATTTCTCATATTCCTAACGCTAACGTAGAAAACATATAGTTGTCAAAACAAAAACAAAAAAAAATTGTTGTTTTGGTTCAAAAATGTCTTCTTTTCTTTGGATTTAGAGGTAAAAACGAGTCAAACATGTTTCGGCATGCTTCATGATTCATCCGATGAATTAAAGAAACAGTCCACCCAAAAATGAAGAATCTGTCATGTTTACTCATCCTAAAAACAGTATGACTTTCACTGTCTGCTCCTCTGAATAAAGTCCGTCATACAGGTTTGGGCTGATATGAGGCTGAGTAAATGATGACAGGATCTTGACCTTGGGTGAATTATAGTTTGAGCTGTACCTTCTGCTCGCTGTCGTAGGCCAGAGCTTTGAACGCTGTGCTGTGTTTGTCCAGCAGCTCCTCGGTGAAGACGCTTCCGTTAGAGATGACGAGGATCCCGCTGAACTCGGAGCCGCTCTGCTCTCCTCCAGCATCTGAAACATCACACACCTCCAGCAGACCAGAACGTACTATACTTCAAGCTTATTTTATTAAGTATACTGTTAAGTAAAGTTCAAATATATATAAGTATACTTTATACAAATATCAGTGTACTAGTAGTATACTCGTAAGTGTAATATCTCAATACTCCTTGAGACTAAATTAGCCCACTTTCTAGTATATAAACGTATACTTGTAAGTATACTTTAAGTATAACAGTAGTAAACTTTGAGTACACAACTAGTTTACATCAATGTTATTAGCTTGTACTTCAACTATAGTCTCAGTAAACTACTAGTTTAGTAGTTTTATACTGCAAGTATACTGGTAAGTTTTCTTTAAGTGAACTTTACATCATACTTTAAGTATACTACTATGTCCCTATTTAGGTATTAATTTGTATATGATTTGTTATATGAATATCTGAACATACAAAACATCAAAAGAAAGAACAGGATATCTGCTTGTAAGCAAAACCTTTTATTCTAGCTTCATGCATTCTTTTTTTAAACACTTGAATGTAAGTTTCATAAATAAAAATAAATAAAATATATATATTCTAGGAGCACAAGTATTTATTTCAAAGATGCTTGCTTTACATGCTCTTTTGTAGTTACTTTAACAATATTGTTTATTACCTTATATGTCCAAAAACTGTCATTTTCACACAAACAACATTTTGTTGCCACATTTTACAAAAATCAAGATTGAATATATTTGGTCAAAATCAGGCTATTAAAGACAATATTGGCTGATTAGACCGCAATGATGACCTAAAATGCAAAATGTTTGCCCTCTCTCTCTTCACCGTTCCCACATCTCAGACCTCAAATACATCAAATGTTACCTTTTTTAGACATAGCTTTTGAAGTAGAGAGTAAAGAAAACACTATATAAAACAACCAGGGTTCAGTTGCATGAACTTAGCCCCTAGTTTGACCAACTAGCAGCTGCCTTACTTTTCCAATACAAATAAGACCAATCTACCTTTTCATAACTGAATTTAAAACATAATACCCAGTCTTGAAGAAAACAAATTAGATGACTAACTTTTTAAGACTAGTCTAAACAGATTATGCAACCGGCCCCAGTTGATTATTTACCCTTGTAAGACCCCTCCAGCCTCATAAAAACACTTTCTCATTGGATCTAAGCAAATCTCATAGGTGACCTATTTTGATCTGAAAAAAGTGAGTTGTCACTGAAAGGTGAGGAGTTTGCATCTATGCATACCTGTGTTGTCTAGAGCGAGCCAGGTGACGACGCTGAGTCCCACACAAACCACGAACAGCAGAAGCAGAAGCGTAGCGAGCAGCAGCTCCGCAGACGACAGACCACACGTTCTTCTGGACATCGCACTCATAACACTCAAACCTGCAAACTCACAGCTGACGCCGCGCTCCACCGCTTCTAATACACTTCTGTGCTTGTTATACAGCCTAGCAATAAACTTTTATTGAACAGCAACTAATATTGTTGATTAGAACCAAGTGCCATTTCACCAGCATTTCCAGAAAGCATTAATAAAAGGAGTAACGCAAGAGGAAGCAAAAATATCATGTTCAAAAGCTTGGGCTTTAAATATCATTTCTACACACTGTCAAATCATTCCTCTAGATATCTAGATATATTCCAGAATGAAGTTATCACCATGTGCGGAGAAAACTAACCCGTCCTCCCACCTTAACCTTCAGGAAGAATCCTCAAATACACTTCTTGTGTGATTTTTACTGTACATTCCTGCCACGGTCACCACTAATAACCTACTCCTAAATATAATGAAACTTCACATTTTCTGTAAAGCATCTTATTTTTTATTCAAAAATACAGTAAAACAGATTTATATATATTTTTAGATTTTTATTTATTTTTTTATATATATGTTCACTCCTGTTCAAAAGTTTGGGTCTGTAATATTAATTAATGTTTCTGAAAAAAGCCTCTCCTGTTCATCCAGGCTGCATTTATTTGTTTAAAAATACAGTAAAAATTGTGAAATATTATTACACTTTAGAACAGCTGTTTTCTATGTGAATATGTGTTAAACTGTAATTTATTTCTGTGATCTGCAGCTGTATTTCCAGCATCATTACTCCAGTCTTCAGTGTCACATGATCTTCAGAAATCATAATAATATACTGATTTACTGCTCAACAAACATTTCTGATTATTATCAATGTTGAACACAGTTGCCGATATTTTATTTTTCTGGATTGACAGATAGCTCAGCATTTATTTGAAATAGAAATCTTTTGTAACATTAAAACATGTTTTTTGACACCAGCACCAACTGCAATTCTCTTGTACTTGAAGACATTTATTAAGTCTAAAGTCTGAAGGTAATATTTATTGCATCTTATCATATTAGTTATAATTCAAAAGAGGGAGAGGTTTTGGCTGAAGGCTAGTCGAGGTAATAAGAGTCAACATTTGATGTTAGAAACAGCTATAAATTACTATCCAGCATAAATGTGACATTTTATGTGACGTTAAGCTTTTATGCTCCTATAAAAATGTCACTGTAGATGAGGCACCAATCAATCATTGTTCTATTGACGTTCTAATCACCAGAGCGGAGACGCAAAGCCTTGCTGAATGTGAACGCAAGATGAAGTTGCAAAAAAACATTTCAGATCATCAGATTTGCGCTTCACTATTTCCAGAAACAGTAGTGTGCATTCAGAAGGCTTTATTAGAGCACTGACAGGTTTACAGCGGACAGTCTCTGTACAGCTCTTTATATTCTACCTGAGCCAATAAAAGAAGATGCACACTTGGTTTTGATTTTTCTCAGCGTTTACTCTCTAAACTTACATTGGCACAGCTCAGTCTGTGGAGAGATGCGTTCTCGTGCATAGACTGGAGACCAGAGTACACGGACCACTGGAGAGGAGGACAGAAGCACGCGTCCAGACGTCTGCCGTATACCTAACACACAAATACACAACATCTGGAGCTGTATTAAACATTCCTGTGGAGTTATTATGCAGGACAACAAATTCATTCATTTAGTTTTTTAATCTTATTTTCCCCCAAGTGTGCTCTGTTTGGAATGAAAGTTTATTGATTATTATATTTTTGTTTTTGTTTTTTCATCATTATTACATTTTTTTGTTTGTTTTTTCATCATTATTATATTTTTTTGTTTGTTTTTTCATCATTATTATATTTTTTGTTTGTTTTTTCATCATTATTATATTTTTTTGTTTGTTTTTTCATCATTATTATATTTTTTTTTCATTACTATATTTTCTTACATATATATGAAGTTTATTTGCAAAAAAAGATAACTCTTTTTATTATGTTGTCATGTTTTTATTGTGTTAGTTAGCTGTATTTTCTAGTTATTTTTTAACCTAATTTCATGAGCTGTAAGCTCTAATCATCAAAATTAAAACAAAAATACTTTTGAAATGTTTTACTTTACATGTAATGAATCTAGAATATACGAAAGTTTCACTTTTTGAAATAGGTTACTTTTTCACAATATTCTAATTTTTTTAGATGCACCTGAATATATATATAATAGTTTTTTTCCCCTGTTATGTTATTATGTCTCTTATGTTAAGTTATATTTTCTCGTATGTTACCATGTCTCTCCAGCCGCAGGCTTCATTAGGATCGATCGCCACAGCTGGACTGCTATTTACATTCAGAAAAACAGCATCTGCACTGCAGGACACAACGATGGGAAATAATGGCATTTGTAAAATTAAAATAAATGTTACACAATTAAAAAATAATGAACACACCACATGGCATTTCAAAATGCTAAATATTACTCTCTATTATAAAAAGAATACCATTCAAACGTTTGGGGTCAGTAAGAAGACGTCTCTTCTGCTCACCAAAGCTGCATTTATTTGATCAAAAATACAGTAAAGCAGTGAAATATTATAATGTAACACAGCTGTTTTCTATGTGAATATGTGTTAAACTGTAATGTATTTCTGTGATCTGCAGCTGTATTTTCAGCATCATTACTGCAGTCTTCAGTGTCACATGATCTTCAGAAATCATAATAATATACTGATTTACTGATCAACAAACATTCCTGATTACTATCAGTGCTGCTCAATATTAGTTTAAAAAAGCATTTAAACAGAAATATTTTGCACCCATTTAAACTTTATTGTCCATTCTTCACTGTATTTTTGATCAGTTTAATGAAACTTACTGATTAAAAGTAATAATTCCTTTCAAAAACCAAATCTTTCCGATCCCAAACCTCTGAACAGTAGAGCATGTATAAATATAAACTGAATCTGTCCTGCAGGTAGGAATAAAACCCTCAGTAGAAAGCACTTTGAAACACTGTCCCAAATCATGCTATCAGTTCTAAATAGTGTGCAATATTATAAGTAGTGTGTGCCAAATCATATTTACTAAAGTGTTCATCTATTCATGCTTTTTGAGCAAAATATTACCCTGAAAGCAACAGAAGAGGAGAGTATTGAGATGGCTGAATTTAAAGTACTCTGGGGAAGCAAGACCCCAGTTTTGACCTCTGAATAAGTGCTTACTATCATAAACAGAAGCATTGGAGTGTTTTTGTAATATGACACACCTGTCGGCTATCAGTCCCGTCCCCATATGGTATGCAAACGCCTCATTTCTATGATAACATCCATCTAAAAATAGCACAGCACAAGCATTCTGCTGTTGTGGATGTTAAACACCCGTTTTAACAGTTACCCACCGGCTCTCTGCCGTAACCTGATTGGCTGCCCATAGAGCCAGATTCCATTGAGAAGAGCGACTGCGTAGGGAACAGCTTCAGCGTGCTTATAATAAACACATCCATACTGTCCCTCTCTGAATATACGCACCTCGTCTACTGGACCTGCCTGGTGCACGGGAATCAGATATAAACATACGGGTTTGGAGAGGATCGCACATTTCCCATTTAAACAGAAACATATTACATTCATATTTAGATAAGATAACATATTTTAAATATAAACACTAACACATACAATTTAAATAATAATAATAATAATAACAACTATATATTAAAAAAAACTCATAAATAAATAACCATTAACGTTATAAATGACATTACATAACAAAAAATAATAATTATATATATATATATATATATATATATATATTCTTATATTTTATATAAATATATTTAATATATAAACAACATATTTTCTTAAATGCATACATGCACATGTTTGTATTTATATATACATAATAAATATACACAGTACACAATATACATGTATTATGTAAACAAGAACTATTACTTTGGATGCGATCCATCATTTGACAGCACTAATATATATATATATATATAATTAGGAAATTCCAATTTAAGTCATGATAATAATAATAATAATAATAACCAAAGAAATAAATAACATTACAGCAATAATAAATGACAAGTATAAATAAATAAAACATTGATAGATACTACTACTAATAATAACAATAATAATAATAAACTAACTATAATAAATTACATTTAAGCAAATACAACAAACAAAAAAATAAGCAAGCAAACAAACAAATGACTAAATAAAAACCTTTATAGTTCTACAGGAGACAAAAGTATCCAACAGATATTACTCTTTAAAATGTTGATACATTTTTAGATCAGTTTGTTACTTCAAAACCCCAAAAGCTTGTGTAATTCAATGATTAAAATATGATTAGTTCTTTGACATAATGCTCTAAACGCCAGTAAACGTAGCTACTAAAGAAACATGTGCAGCAAAAACAGATTTATCAAGAGAATTATTGTCAATGCATATCAATAACCACTGAACAGGTGAATGATGAAGATGAAGATGAAGATCACCTGCAGGAACAGCTCGAACAGAATCTCCTCCGTCACACAGCTGTGGATGTTTCCCACGAGGACCGTCTTGTCTTGATCTCTGTCTCTGTCAAACATTCTCTGAGGCGAGGTTAAGGTGTGAAATGCAAGAAGAGTGATGTTTTGCCGGTTGTTGGTGTCTCTCTCTGCTGTGTCGTGATGAGTAGTGCGTTGCGACAGCGCAGTCCCGCAGTCAGGCGCCAGAGGACGACACCGGAACATGTAGACAGAGCAAAACATCACGTTTAAAAGTGCCTTTGCTATTCATTTTAAAGAAAGAGAGGCACACTCACTTTTCACTCTCATAATCACCTGTGTGGAGTGACGTCATCCGCTAAATATCACCTTGACAACAACTGATTCAAAGTAAAAATACAAATAAAAAATAAATAATAACACGCCACTTGTTTTTTTCTTTCTAGGCAATTACATGCACACACTGAGTACAACTTAACTTTTTTTTTCAATTCTAAAAACAGATAACAATGAAACTGAAATAAATGTTGATGTATATGCTGATTAATACGTTTTCTCTGAGAAGGCAAAGGAGGCAGTGTCTCCTCATAATATCAAAATACTGAATGAGAAGAAAATTAGTAGTGCAAAAATATAACAACGCCAATATTACAACATATAACTCGTTTTCTAAAGAAACGACAGCGAGCCCAGCAGGTAAACACGTCTGTCGTGCCTCCCCTGAGCCCACTGAGTTTTAACAGACCCCCCATAGCATGCCAGGAGTTTGCTGGGGGTTAGAATTTAATTTTATTCAAATTATTTCAATTTGTGTTTACAAAATGTGTAAATATGAGAAATCTGTCAAGATCTTGCTGTTGAATTTTGTCATTTTGAAAGTTCAATAAAAAAAGAAGAATGGGGGGGGTATGTGAGAGGAAGCAATGCCTTCATCACCATGTGATTGGATATGACTGGTTACTTCGTCTGTGATTGGCTCAACGCTTGTATTGATGGGCGTTCACAAATCAGTCTGAATGAACAATATAATGACTTTGATGGGAAAACTAATTTAAAAAAGTAAACAACTCACACACTTAGATTTAGCCACCTTGTTACGTCAAAATAAGTCTTGAAGCGGCTTGAAACATGATCTGTGGGAGTTTTTAGTGAGTACTCATCCATGTCTGTGAACAATATTTACCGAGCTTTGATGACTGATGATCCGAAAAATAAAAAAATTGGTAAAAGTTAAAACTATTAAACTAATTAAAAGGTATAGCTGAACATTTAAATTGTTACTGCATTGAGTTATTATTTTGGAATAAATATAAATCATTAGGAGGCGTTCTGCTACTGGAACATGTTCATAGTTTGTGATGAACTACACCTGTTGTGGCAAAAATGATAAATATGTAACTTGAAATTAAATTTAAATGACAATAAAAAGTCAGCACCATTGCACTACGAGCGTCCCGAGTTCGAATCCCGACTCCCGCCCCTCATCTCTCTCCCACTTCACTTCCGGTCAGTTCTGATCTGTGCTATCATAATAAAAAGGTGAAAATGCCAAAAAAAAATCTACAAATTACAATAAAAAATTTTAACTTAAAACTTTTTAAATTTTTCATTTGAATGTTATTTTGACAATTAAACGCAGAATACAAAAATGGTATAAATATATACCTATATTATATAATGAATATTTAAATTTGATAGTTTTTTTAAAAGCTATGCTAGTCATGCATGCAATACATTTACATTTACATTGTCATTTAGTAGACCCTCTGCGTGGTGTTCGGATCCCGGCACTCCTGTCTTGTTCAGGCTCGGTTCTGGTTTCGTGTCGGGGTTCGTACACTCACGCTCCAGGTTTGTTCTCGCTGTGGGAGTGTGTGATTTAGAGTTCGCTCGGGCCATGCACTCCTCTGTCCTCTGTGTGTGTGTTTTTCTCTTGTTTTGTCTTGTTCTGTGTGGCACGCAGCTTGTGTTTTTTTTCACAGGATGCGTGCTTTCATGTTTGTCATGTTTTGTGAGCATGCAGCTTATGAGTCTGTCCTGTCCTCCCCTACGGGGTAGTTTTTATTTAATTTTTATTATTAATAAAGCCCTATTTCCTGCAAGTGAGTCCTCGCTCTCATCCCTTCACCCACACCTGACAGATCCAAAGTGACTTACAAATGAGGACAATAGAAGCAATCAAAATCAACAAAAGAGCAATGATATGCAAGTGCTATAACAAGCTAATAACACGTTATTATTTATATAATAAATACAAAGAAAACTGATAGGATAGAAAAAGAATAGAGTAAGCTAGTGTTAGAGGCCCTTTTTTGCTTTTTGTTAATTGTATAATAAATAGAAAGAAAACAAATAGAATACAAAAATAATAGAATAGAGCTAGTGTTAGTTTTTTTTAAGAAAACAAGCAGTTAGTGAATTAATAAGAGTGTCTAAAAGGGTCAAATCAAGATGGAAGAGATGTGTTTTTAGCCTAAACTTTAGCTTTATTTTATTTTACTTTTATATATATATATTTTTACAATAGTTTATGCATACATCTGTGCCACCGCAGTCCCCTACTGTGACTAGTTTGGAGCTTATTGTCTGGTCTTGTTCCTCAGCACAGGTAGAGAGAGGGATGTGAGGAATGTGGCACCTGTAGGTGGATGTGTGTGGATGTGGAGGGTGGAGCTGTGGACAGGAAGGAGGAGCTGCTCTGTAAGTGTGTCACCTTACTATTTCCTGGAGTCTTCAGATGAATTATTAGCAACCCTGACAGCATAAAGGCTCACTGTCAGACAGAAACCTCTCTTCACTCGTCCAACATGGTAAGACGTCTCTCTTGTAAGCTGTGCCTTGTAGCAGAGAGGTGTAGTATGTGCTCTTTGTCTGAGCATGTGCTTATGTCTGTTGGTCATATGAGTACATGGCTGGCTGTGTGTGTTTGTGTGATTGCTCACATGAGTGGTCAGTCAGGTTCACTGTATGCTGTCTCGTGTTTGAACTGAGGACGTGGTTGATGTAAAGATTCGTGGGAGTTCTTCTGCTTGTTTTGACTGAAAGCCCATTCTTATTCCCTCCCCGGGAAAGCAGCTTTAAACCAGTTTGTCTTCTTTTCAGCTTCAGCCCATTCAAATGAGTACCTAAAATGTCCCTTTACAGAACCACACAATGACTCTCCAAACACACACAGACGGTTTGTGTGAGTTACTGTCCAGAATGAACCATTTCTATTGAATTCTGTGCTTTTAATCCTGAGCTAGCGATATTTAGTATGTTTTATATCCCTTAAACCTGGTCCTCACACAAACCTTGTATTTCAATTTGAATGAAAATGGTGTTTATCAATATTTATAATAAACATTATTTGTATTTAGTAAGATGTTTTTGTCATAGGAAATGTTTTTAGTTTTACTACATTTGGTCCCCAAAATGTAAGCAAAACCTGAGACATACACGTCAGGGTAATGCTTGGCAACTAAACCTGAAACTGAAACCACCTAAATAAATACAGAAATAAGCAAGCAAATAAATAAATACATCTTTTTTTAAATCAGCAAAGCAACACTTCTCATTTATATTTAGTTTAAGTGCAAAATAAACTAATGAAAAAAAATAAATAAATAAACTTAATGAAAACGATACAGACATATTTAAAAACAAAACAAAACATAAACTAAATACAACAAAATGACTATAAAAGTTAATGACTGAAAATTAAAAGTTAAATTAATTCAAAATATTAACAAAAACAATAGTTGTATATCAATAATACCAAAACAGCACACACCCTATTGTACAGTAATGAGTTTCATGGAAACTGTGTGTGTGTGTGTGTGAGTGTGTGTGTGTGTGTGTGTGTGTGTGTGTGTGTGTGTCAGCAGGGGTCTTTGGAAACTTGTGGTTTCATCATGAGCAAAATGTAATGTGTGGCTTTCCAAAAACTGCTTAATAGTTTATTGAATAAGAAAGCAAAAGCATATTTCTTATTAACTGCTGCGCTCTAAAAGCATACAGAATGTAAAATGAGAGAAAGGCTGCTAAGATGAGAAGTGTTTGAGATCTGCTGTCGACTGCAGCACACTTTCTGAGGTTCTTCTCTCTCTCTGCAGATCTGCCCGACACTCTTTTGGAGGCTCGTGTTTGTGACGCTGCTGATGTTTGACGCTCACAGAGGTAAAGTTGATCCAAATCCACATCAACTGCCTTTCATGTCACTTTTCCGCCTTTGTAACAAACTGTTTATTTTAGTTAACAAGTTAGACGAAACCACCTGACATTCTTCCAAATGCTTACAATTCATTGTGGTTAACCATCGCGGCCTGAAACACTGTGAGACAGTCAGCTGTGAGAAAGCTAGCGTTTCTGTATTACTCATGGTGGATGTTGTCTCATTTATGGTGGGTGTTACTGTAGAATTTCTCTTGAAAAGTTAACATAACCCCCACAGATGTAGCATTAGTCCCACTTTTCCTGTAAACACACACACACACACACACACATATTTTCCATTCGTCCAGTGTAGATTGATCGTCCAGTGTAGCCATTGGCAGTGTTGGGGAAAGTTACTTTTAAAAGTAATGCATTACAATATAGCGTTACTAATTATGTTACTTATTACTTTTGTATTGAAAGTAATGCATTATGTTAATTTGTGTTACATTTTCTTATCTGGGCTGGGCTTACTTATTTATTTTTAATGTAAAATTATCTATTTTTGGCAAAAGCGCTTTCACACCAAAAGTGAAATGAATCAGCCTCAGGTTGAAGAGGATATGTAACTTGCGTCTGTACAGTAGTCCAATCCATTCTGGATTACATGAAGAATAGGACACAGGAGAAGAAAGTTCAACACCATTCAGCATTTCAAATTTTTCTGTTGTTAAGTCGTTTTTGCTTTTTAGTATGGTTGAATTGGCTCATCAAAGGACAGCAGCAAAGGAATAGGTTGAATTAAATGTTAACATAAAATTATCTTCTGTATGACCCAGTTCTAGCCTAGGCTGCTGACATGGCATTAAATCTGAAATCTAAAATAAACTAACTCTTACATTCTAAAAAATGCTGGGTTAAATACAACCCAGTGCTGGGTAAATATCGGACAGAACACATGCTGGGTTGTTTTCAACCAACAGTTAGGTTAAATGTTTAACCCTTCTGGGCAGTAACCCAACCGCTGGGTGTAAACAACCCAATCACTGGGTTCTTCCATATTTTACCCAGCACTGGGTTGTATTTAACCCAGCATTTTTTAGAGTGTAGGCAATTTGTGTGTGTGTGTATATATATATATATAGATTGTAGCATTTACAGTGTGTGTGTATGTATATATATATACACACACACACACACACATATATATACATTGGGTAACACTTTAGAATAGGGAACAGTTATTCACTATTAACTACAACTTTTCCCTCAATAAATTCTTAATTTGCTGTTGTGGGTTCGGTGTCTTGCTCAAGGGCACCTCAGTCGTGGTATTGAGGGTGGAGTACAATGAGCAATGAGCAGGGCTTTAACCCATGTCATTTTCTGTCATCTGATTTGCATTCTCACTATTTGTTTACCTTGTTGATCATATGCATAATGAATTTCAAATTTATTCTCAACATTTAGCCAATTCAACTCTGTTCCCCATTCTTTTACAAACTAAAAAAATATGATCGCCAAATAATTTCTCGAGTTCACTCAGTAGCATAGGCCTTTTTACCAGGAAAACGCTCATGCAATCCATCATGACATCCTGTAAAAGGAAAAAAGTTAAGTGTGGGGTGGACAGGGCAAGCTTGCTTGTTCTCTGCCTTCCCCGGTTATACCAGACCAGGACAGTTCATCCATGGCTATTATTTTATTATTTTACCATCCCCACTTTTGATGCTCGGTCCAACCCATGCATCTATTTAGCATAATGGTTGAAAAAATGTTTGGGTAAACAAGGTTTACCATCAACACTAAACCAAATGTCGTCTTTAATATTGCAGCCAGTTTTCTCTGCCTCTGAAGCAAAATATTTATACTCTGTAGATAGTTAAAACAGTCAAGGTTATTTTCAGATAACACAGTACACACAATCTCCTTTGTTTGTGTGGCAGAAGCTTTCACAGCTTCATATGCCACTTCCTAAAGAAACAGAGTCTTTTATTATTGTTTCCTAAAGAAACAGAGTCTTTTATTATTGTTTGATCAGCACATTTACAAACAGAAATCCAAACGACAACAAAATATCGTCCAGCAAATTTGATGCTAACCAAAATAATGTAATCCCCCCCCCCCCCCCAACCAATAACAGGAGTCTTTGTAGATGATCACGCAGTTGTCAGTCATCAGTTTACACACTCCAGTTAAGTTTGTAACATTTATGCTTCTGATCACACATGGCTGACAATATTTAAATTTATACCCTCAAATTTAGATAAGGGTTTTTAAGCCATAATGGACATCAATTTTTAACTTCACATTTCCAATTTACATAAAGAACACCTAGCTTCAGGGTAGATGCCCCGTTGCGGCGTGACCCCTTGCCTTAGGTTGTCCTCCACTTGGCCAAAAGAGGATCTTACCCGTTATTGAGAAATCACCTCACGCACACTGGTAACCGCTCTTTCCCGTTCCAAAATCTTTGACAGTTTTCTTCAACATAATCAGGTGTTTTCTGGAGCTTTAGGAAAGGCCACCAGAGCCATTTGGACTGCCCAATAGTAAACAGGAAGACAGGTTAATTACAGCTTAAATACAAGTTAATTTAGCATTTAATCACTAAAATCCATTAGACATCTTTTAAGCAGCATCACAGCAGTGCTGAGATTATACTTTAGTTATTTTTTAGATTTAATTATCCCAACAGTCCATTCAGTCTAATGTTCTACTACATCTTTGACCGGAGCCACTGGCTGTGTATCATGGTGGAGACTAATGATTAGACAAAACATGTACTGGTCATAGAATACATTTAGTCTAAAATATAACCATCTATCATTCAAGGTCTGTATTTAAAGACCTCTTTAAAGTCATTGAGTTTTGACACTTTTAACAACCAATCACCCTTTTCATGGCAATCATTTCCTTTAACATCTCTTTGTCTATAAATTTCAACTGAAGCACTGTGCTCGTCTATAAATAGCTTGTTATCACACAGGCTCCGATAACAGCATTCAGCTGACTTTGAATGAGGCATGCAGGGCTGGTAACACTGCCTTTTCATAAACTTTAACATTCTACTATCTTTTAACTCTAGCCCAGCTTAACACGTTTGACAGATGATATGCATTTTCAAATAAACATATATTTTTTTATATTCATTTTTCTTTTACCCACACATCAAGAAATGTATCATTTAGAAATTTCCACTCAGATTGAGTCTCTGTTACACTGACCTTTAAAACTTAGAGGTCCTACATCATTTTAGTTATTAATGCTATGGTTGTTATGTGCTCATCACATAGAAAACATTGAGACTGTTCAAAGTGAAACATTCTTTCAGAAGATCATCCCTATTATCATCCTCTGCTCACTTTATATATTTTGGCAACTCACATGTTTTGGAGTCATGTTCTGTAATTTGACATTCATTCACTATAAAAATTATTATTATAGATCTTTCCTTTAAAAGGAATTCCTTAAGACTTCAATCTTATGACCTTATTTTAATATCTTGTTTTTTTCACTAGACGAAAACATTAAAATTCTTTAAAGCTGTTTTACTTTGGAAATGCACTGTCGTAGTTTATAATATTACCTTAATGTGACTTAACAGCTGTTCATAAACGCTTCCATAACTAAAGAACTTCATTTTAATGCATTCATTTTTGCTACTATATTTCTTTTCGTCACAGCTCCTTGTTACAGATGCAACAAGTATTATTATTATTGTCTCAGTCCCACTTATCTCTACTGTTTTCCATAAACCCAGTTATTATATTGTTCGTATCTCAATCCTCAATCATTGTTCTCTAGAGATCTAATGTCATGCATCCATTTACTGGATGAGAAATAAAACGTTTGTTCACTCCTCTTACCACCACCTGGGGCCGTCTGTATAAAGCCTCTCAGAGTTTTGCTCTTATTTTACTCTTATTCCTTAGAATAAGAGTGATTCATAAAGGTTCCTAAGTGTTAAGACTAGATCTAAGAGAGTTGAAGAGGTCTCCTAACCTAGTTAGGAGTAACAAGATGGCAGCAATGAAGAGGAGACAAACACTTTCCAACGAAGATATGACATACTGGAGTTATAAGATGATGTGGAGTTGATAAAACAATACAAACTTGATTGTCCATTTTTTTTTTTTTTTGTACTGACAAAGTGAGAAATTGAATAACCTCTTCAACTCAACAAGTCAATACTCTAACTGCAGAAATGAAAGTAGTAATTATAAAACCTCACCAAACACAACAGTGGCCAAAAGTGATGGGGAGGGTTTTTTTATGACCCCCACATTTCACTTAAACCATCAAAATACCAAGGAAAAATAACCCAGATTAGTGTTGCCAACTGCTTTCAATTGAAATGAGCTCAAACTGGTAACTTAATGTTGCTAGATGACCTCATAAAGGTGAGTTTACTGATCTATATTTACCTTTATCGGAGTGTCTACTTACACTAAGTGCAAATAACCTGCCTTGTTGGCAGAGGCTGTTTACACTAACTCCGCCCACCAATGTGTGATTGGGCCGGTCAACATTACAAAAGACAGTCAACAGTCATCAGCTCTAATGGCACAGATGATAATATGTGTGTTGTGCACCTTTTGACACGAATGACCAGGGTTTGAATCCGCCTTTTGACAAAAAAAAAATTCTCACTTTTCAAATTTCACATCACATCAGAAAAACATTTATTTTCAATAAAAATGAAGGAAATAATCAAAAAGTTGAAAATAAAGTATCGGGTAGGTTTAGGGTAGGTAGGGAGGCCTTTACTGTCCCAATAAGGTGGCATCCATTTAATAATTTGAATTCAAATTTACACTCAATAACTTATTATTGCATACTGATTTATAATAAGATAATTGACACTATTTGCAATAAGTAGTATAAATAGCAAAATCCTGCTATTTTAACATTGTGTAAATAAATTCACTTAGTGTAAATAGCCGCTGCCTATATTTATATAGATCAGTGAACTCGCCTTTATAACGTCATGCAGAGAGGAATGGAAAGAAGGTTTGTCCAAGAAATTGATTTTGTTGCAAGGTTTTTGAAAAAAGTCTCTAAAGGAGTGAAGAAGTCACTAAATCTAGTGACAAAATCAGTAAATTGGCACACTGACTACAACATAAGTTATTAATATTTCATTGGTCCTCATTGTGTTCATAATTTCTTCGTATGACAGCATGGCCAAAAAGTATGGCTGCACAATTTGGCATGTTTCACTGCATTATTATCACAAATAAAACAACTGACTCTAAGCAACTATGCAATATTCTTACAAAATCTTGTACTTTTTGTTTTTTAATTAAGGGTGAAGATATCAAATTTCCTTGGCCAGACATCACTTTTGACCACTACTATATGGCCTTTGATTGACTTTCTAACTAACCACCAAACCATATTGCAAAACAAGCTACTTTTATGAGGATCGAGGACCTTCCTGGAGTTTCTGGAGCCATTGATGGATCTCATGTTGACAGTATTAACAGTATTAAAGAATTCCATTGCAATATCTTAGTCTTGTAAGTTGTCTCACAAACAAAGACAATGTTGTCTACATATTAGAGTTATCCATTAATGTTTGTCATTTGTAAACAACCATAAATTCGATAATTTGGTGACTTTTTACACATTCTTTTTTTTCATCCAGGAAACCGAAAAAAATTAATTACCTCAACGACATTAATTGTTGTTTCAGTTGCGGTGACAAGAATTATTCTATTAGCAAAATAAGACAATCAGCATTGCATGAGCAAACAAATATGCATTGGCTCAAAGTATAACAGAACTAAAAAACTATTGTTAACTCAAAAGTCTTACTGCATAAACTTGCCTCATTTGTTTTTGTTTTCTCGTCTATTAATAAAAAAAGGCTTGAGAAAGTCTTAAAAGTACCTTCATAAACCTGCAGGAGTTTGTGTGCTTAAATATGTATTTGAACCTCTAACTCAAGCGCTCTATTCTCATTCTATTCTTTAAAAACCACAACTAGTCCCTTTTAGACTTGCACTCTATTCATTTACAAACTGCTTTTATAATCTTTTTGTATTCTATTTTTTGTTTCTTTTTATTTATTATACAATTAACAAAAGCAAAAAAGGCTTCGAACACTAGCTTGTTCTATTCTTTTTCTATTCTATCTGTTTTATTTTTATTTATTATATAATAAAATAAAAAAACTTGCTACATGTACTGCATTGGGCTAACTGAGACTTGTTATAGCACGTGCATATCATTGCTCTTTTGTTGACTTTGATTGCTTCCATTATCCTCATTTGTAAGTCGCCTTGGATAAAAGCGTCTGCTAAATGACTGAATGTAAATAACCCTGTGAGGGATGTGTGCAACAGCAGTGACGAGCAGAAGGCTCTGTTTGCGTTCTCCCTGCAGCTCAGGAGTGTGAGGAGATGACGGACCTGGACCTGAAGCACTCTCTGACCGGGACGTCTCTGAGCGTGAGGTTACTGCTGTACACACGGCCCAATGTGTCCTGCGCTGAGCTGCTGTCTCACCGAGAGCCCTTCAGAAACCCCCGCTTCAACATCAGCTCCCCGAGCATCTTCCTCATCCACGGCTACCGGCCCACCGGCTCGCCTCCCATCTGGCTCACAGAGTTCGTGCAGTTCCTCCTGCAGCGCCGCGACATGAACGTCATCGTGGTGGACTGGAACCGCGGAGCCACCAACATAAACTACTGGAAAGTGGTGGATAACACCTGCAAGGTGGCCGCAAACCTTACCCAGCTCATCCAGAAAATGACGGTAAGAGGAAAGCTCCTCGGTGTTGTTGAAAAAGAGAGAAAGAGAAAGAAAGAAAGAATATCTTCATGCCCCAGACTAGCATGATGCTCTGAATTCTCTTCATATTTCATATTGTATAAGTAGCTCAGTGCATGTGTTACATACGTCCCATCTAGGCCTGGGGAGCCAGTAGCAAAGCAAAAAACGGGGTCATTTTTATAAATTCCACTATTATTTTCTCTTGTGGACTATATGCATCTTTTATGTGAAATATCTTATTCAGGTCAGTACTAAATAAACAATAACATGCATTTTGTATGATCCCGCTTATTTTCCATGTAAACCTTTGATCTCTACTGTATATTATATTGCACACAGATTTTTGTCCAATCAGAAGCTTTCCTCCGTGAGAGAGTCTGAGCCATAAAACTGATTAACAAGTCATAATTCATGACTGAGCAAAGCAGAAAAATGGGCCGTTTCATTCTAAGGATCAGATATTTTCTGTTTTTATTTTTGCTTATAGTTTTAGTATAATTTTGTGTTTTTTTTGTTTTTGTATTTTTTTTATTATTATGTTAGTTTTTAGTATTTATTTTAGTACTTCAACTTAAATTAAACTGAATGGAAATGAGAAAGGTTGCATCAGCAACTAGCTGAAATAAAATGTTTTTAATATCTGAAGTCATTGTAATTATTTATTTATTGCCGTTTCTGTTTATTTCTATTGTAGTTTTAGTTGTTTCAGGGAGAAGCTGTAAAGTGGTAGTGAAATGAAACAGATGTGACATGAGCTGTTTAAGCTTGTGCTGGTTCTTGATGACGGTATCAGGTTTGTCTGTACACAGGTGAAGCATACAGATGTTTTATAGTCGTGTGTTAATCCTTAACTTCTTCAGGTGGAGACTTGAATAAACAGCAGCTGACCTCTTGCTGTTTTAATGCAGTCTTATGTTGATAAAGCCCATGTAGGTAACTTACGTCACATACGCTCTGCCGTCTTTTCTTTGAGATGTATATTTGAGATATATATCTTGAGGCTTCTCAAATGAGGAAAGCACTGTAGGGCATGGCTTGATTTTGTTAATCAGGACTTGACTGATTCTTTGTCATTTGCTAATAGCTGTAGTTGTTTAAGTGGAGTGTGGGGTTACTGGAGGAAATGGATTCAAATGATCCACGTTATTTTGAAAGGAAGAAGTTATTTTCTGTAAATGTATAAGGCTCATGCAATATTTATACAATTTCATCAGAACATTTTTTCATTAAAATTAAATAATTTGTTTATAATCATTATTATTTTTATTATTCAATAAATGTGGTTTTTAGGATTAAAATAGAATGAAGGCCTTTAAACTCATTTTTCGGTGTAATGTGATTGTAAATAAATACATAGAGAGGCTTTTGCATATTTTATTTATTTATTTTTATTAGGTTTTGTTTAGATATATATTTAGACATTCTTAATGACTACTTTTTGTTAAGGTTTTGATATTGTTTGTTAGATGAGCATCAGATAATTTTTCTTATTTCCTATTCATTTTATATGTTGGTCATTTCTGACCGTGAAGAGACAAAGTGTTCATTTTTTTGGCCCTTTAACATATCTGTGTCGTGTCCATGATTTATTTTGTGTGTGTTCACATAGCTAATGTGACAAACGTCACCAAGGCCATGTCCACATGTACACGCGTATTTTTATAAACAGTTTTTCCTTCTTGCATTTCTAAAAAAATCTCTGTCCACACGAAAACACAATGGCATGCTATGAAGCACCGTCAAGAGCATGCCAAGCCAGGAGGTGGCGATATAGGACAAGTGTCAGCCCATTCTGATGAAACAGAACATTAAATTTAAAGTATTTTTGGTCAAAAGTGACTGAAGAGGCCCAGAAATTCAAAGAGGATAAAGGCATATTGTTTAATATGTACACAGATAAACATTTGAAAATTCCATAAACATCCATTTTCAAGGTGTTAACTAGCCTAATGAGAGTCCCATTATTTTCTTTTGTAAAATGTTCACCACAGTCTTTCCTGTAACTGACTTTCTGTAGCTTTCTGTCATATTCATCTGTGTAGTAAACGTGTGTGTGTGTGTGTGTTTGTTCACAGGAGAAAGGGGCTGATCTCGGCTCCATACACATGATCGGTGTCAGTTTAGGGGCCCACATTTCAGGTTTCACTGGGGCCAGTTTTAATGGAAGCATTGGCAGAATAACAGGTGAGTGATCCGTTCTCCTCCTGAAGCTCTGAGTCGAGTGTTTCAGTGTGTGATTGTGATGTTTGTGTGTCCCACTCAGCGCTGGACCCGGCGGGGCCCGAGTTTAACGGTCGGCCCCCGAGCGAGCGTCTCGACCCGTCTGATGCCCAGTTCGTGGAGGTTCTGCACACAGACATGGACGGTGTGTTTCTCTCACACATCACCAGACGAGGCTCTTCACTCCACACTGTATATGACGCCCTATCCACCTTATTTTTCCCGTAAGAGCGGTCGTGGTCATTTGTAAATTGAATGTGTCTGGCTTCCGGTCTCATCTGCGTCCCGCTATTTTTAGCTGTGCAAAACAGCTCTTTTTGCTGCTCAATATTGAAAACTGTCTTACTATATTATTGTAACGTATTATCTTAATTAAGAACACGCTGGCTTGTAGTTACCGTTACTGCATGTTGTTATTCTTCTCGTTATGTCCCTACGGCAGCTAATGAACCGGAAATCTCACACATTCAAAACGGCTGACTGCTGCGTTGAAGAATAAGGTGGAGACAAAATGAATATCTAGACTTGGTTAACTCATGGTTGGTGTTTTCTTGCAGCACTGGGCTATCGTGATGTCCTGGGTCACATCGACTATTACGCAAACGGTGGAGCGGATCAGCCTGGATGCCCCAGAACCATCTTTTCAGGTCAGCTTTAACCACTTTAATAGCATTTTAATGTAACCGCAATTAACAATAATATTACACAAACACACACTGCTGTTCAGTTTGGGATCCGTAAGATTTTTCATGTTTTCAAGAAGTTTCTTCTGCTCATCAAGGCTGCATTTATTTGATCACAAATACTGTAAAAAGTGTGAAATATTATTAGAATGTAAAACATCTGTTTTCTCTGTGAATATGTGTTAAAATTATTCTAATATAGAGCTGATTTACTGCTCAAGAAACATTCCTCTATTATCAGTTTATTTAAAATAGAAATCTTTTGTAGCAATGTAAGCCTTTACTATATTTTTTTTAAATCAATTTAACACATTCTTGCTGAAATATGTTAAAAAAAAGAAAAAAAAAAGAAAAAATGTACTAACCCCAAACTTTTAAATTGTATTGTAGGCCTATTATTGCTAAATATAAATTCTAATTTAAAGTATATTAAAACAGAAAACAATTAGTTATTTTAAATTGTAATAATATTTCACAATATTACAGTTTTTCTGTATTTTTTTTATCAAATAAATGTAGCCTTCATGAGTAGAAGAGACTTATTTATAAAAATAAATAAATAAATAAAATCTTACTGGTTCTTAACTTTTGAATGGCAGTATGTATTTTTGTGTACTTTTTAAACTTAAAAATGCTCATCAAATTAAATAGAAAATAAACATTGATTTTCAATCTTTTACTTCCTTTCTAATCATACCTCCCTGAATTTTCGAATGTGAGGCATATAAAAGTGTTAGCAATTATATCATCCTTACTTGCAAGATGCTACTCTCGTTGTTAACAAACCATAAGAAAAAGAAAGAAAGAAAGAACATCTTCATGCCCCAGACTAGCATGATGCTCTGAATTCTCTTCATGTTTCATATTGTTGAAGTTGCTCAGAGCATCTTATATCATAATGTACTGTATATATGCATGTATTGATAGACTGCAGATCTCTCTGATCTTCCACAGGCTCGCAGTATTTCAAGTGTGACCATCAGAGGTCAGTGTTCCTCTACATGAGCTCTGTGAACGGCTCCTGTCCCATCACTGCGTACCCCTGTGAATCATACACACTCTTGCAGGACGGGAAGTGCATGGATTGTGGGAGGTTCGCGCCGGACGGATGCCCTGTTTTCGGTAAACTCTGAACCCTGAGCAAACTCTGAGCTTCATGTGATCTGAGACAGACATGCTTTCATTGCTCTGTGCAGGTTATGATTCTGTGCGCTGGAAGGACAGGCTGCTGCAGCTGGGACAAACGAAGACATATTTCCAAACTAATAAAGCACTTCCATACTGCAGTGAGCATCTCTTTACAACATCTTTCATTACATTTCAACTGTGAGCAGATTATTTCAGTTTCAGGGTAACATATATATGTGACCCTGGACTACAAAACCAGTCATAAAGGTCCATTTTTTTAAAATTGAGATCATCTGTAAGCTGAATAAATAATCTTTCCATTGATGTATGGTTTGTTATGATTGGACAATATTTGTCTGAGATACAACTATTAGAAAATCTGGAATCTGAGGGTGCAAAAAAATCTAAATATTGAGAAAATCACCTTTAAAGTTGTCTAAATTAATGCATATTAGTGATCAAAAATGAAGTTTTGATATATTTACGGTAGGAAATGTACTAAATATCTTCATGGAACATGATATTAATATCCTAATGATTTTTGTCATAAAAGAGAAATGTATAATTTTGATCCATACAATGTATTGTTGGCTATTGCTACAGATATACCTGTGTTACTGATGACTGCTTTTGTGCTGCAGGGTCACATATATATATGTAACGGTTTATTGATGTAATCTTTGACTCCACTAGAGTTCGGTTATAAGGTTGACATTGTCACATGGAACCAGAAAACACACTGGGGATATTTAACAATTAAATTAAGCAACGGACAAGAAGAGGCACAAGTTGAACTCAACCGGTAAGTTTCCGTCTCGTATAAGGAGTATTTCCAGATTGATCTTTTGGATGCTGATGTTTCTCATCTCTCTTCCAGTAAATCCCTGATGTTTGAGAGGTTTGTGGAGAGCAGCGTTCTGGCTCAGTTTGACCGAGATGTCCAGCCTGTGAAAGAGATCACGCTCCAGTTCTCTACGGGGAAAGGAATCCGGCCGCACAAGAAACTGCGGCTCCTGAGCATCCGCCTCACTCCTCTACAGAACAACCTCAGGTCTGTAGTGTTCATCTGAAGGAAGAGTTTCTGAAGGAAGAGTTCATGATACATGCTCTTTATGAACTGTTCGCAGTAAGTCTTCAGTCAAATAACAGCTCTGTGAATCAATTATTTGTGCTTCATTTAATTCAAGCATGAGGTCTCAAGGTGTCATACAAGTGTATGTTTGACATAAAACATACTCAAAAGTTTGTTATTCTTAAAGAAATTAATACATTTATTCGTCAAGGCTAAATTAAATTGATCAGAAGTGACAGTATAGACATTTATAACATTATAAAGATTTCTATTTCAAATAAATGCTGTTCTTTTTTTTTTACTTTCTATTCATCTGTGAATCCTGAAAAATAAAATGTATCACAGTTTCCACAAAAATATTGAGCAGCACAACTGTGTTCAACATTGATAATAATCAGAAATGTTTGTTGAGCAGTAAATCAGTATATTATTATGATTTCTGAAGATCATGTGACACTGAAGACTGGAGTAATGATGCTGAAAATACAGCTGCAGATCACAGAAATACATTACAGTTTAACACATATTCACATAGAAAACAGCTGTTTTACATTATAATAATATTTCACTATTTGTACTGTATTTTTGATCCTTGGTGAGCAAAAGAGACTTCTTTCAGAAACATTTAAGTATAATGACCCCAGAGTTACTGTAAATGGCTCTTGCCTGCTGAAACATTCATCATTACACATGAGATTGGGAAATATCGCAGGCTAGATTCAAACTGTGGTACCCTCAAAACAGTGTTTTATTCGCATGAGTTATTCAGACATAGAGATTAAATTGATGCTTGTCAGTATACATCTTGAGCAGAATAGAGACAAAGACCAGCGTTCACTTGACAGCCACAACATCTCTTCTGGTTTCCTTCAGCTCCGTGTCACTAAACTGTTGTCTTGTGTTTCAGCAGACCTCTGTGTCGCTTCGATCTTCTGCTGGAGGAAAATAAAGACGTGACGTTCAGACCGATCCCCTGTGAAGACTCCAACTTCTGATCCAGACTCTCTCTCAGTCCGTTATTGACACCGCTGTCCTTCAGAGGATCTGAAGTGCTTTCTCTTGGGTCCAGTGTTGTCTTTCAGAGTCCCTTCAGAAATGTGATTTACAGTTGGCTGTTTGATTTTCTTCATGAAGGTACAGCTACACTTTCTTTGTTTTTATGTAATATAAATAAATATTTTTGTAAATATATATTTTTCTTGTTTTTGCCTCTTTATGTCAGTGATATTTATGGTATTGCTTTAGTTTTAAAGTATAGTCTTTTTCTTACAGGACCCTTTTTTAATTCATATGCCTCACTTCTTGCCTTTCTGCTCATATAAACATGAAATTCTGATATACCCATACATGTATGAATTTAACAGCAATGTTAATACATTTCATCACACGCTACTATTTAAAAGTTGGTGGTCCAGTAACTTTTTTTTTTTTCAATTGATCAAAATGAGACATTTACATTGTTACAAAAAAATTATATTTTTAAAAAATGCAAGTTCTTCTGAACTTCCTATTCATCAGAATCCTGAATAAATGTATCACAGTTTTCACAAAAACATTAAGTAGCACGACTGTTTTCAATACTGATAATAATCAGAAAAGCATATTATAAAGATTTCTTAAGATCATGTGACACTGAAGACTGCAGTAATGATGCTGAAAATACAGCTGCAGATCACAGAAATACATTATATCTTAAAGTATATTCAAATAGAAAATGCTTATATTAATTTGTAATAATATTTCACAATATCTTCTGTATTTTTGATCAATTAATTGCAGCCCTGGTGAAAGTCTAAATGACCCCTCACAGTATTCTTCAAGCTTTAGAATCCTTCTCACAACACGGAAAACGGTTATAAAGATGAAATTGATTACTTTGACTAATTAACATCAGACCTTACATTTAAAGGAATCAATGCATGTGACTGAAACAATGCGTATAGGTTGCTCTCTCTCTCTTCAGTCATCGTTCATGGTTTAAAACCCAAAGCGTGTTTTATATAGCAATATGTTCTTTGAGTTCTGAAACAAATTCTCCAGAGTTCTTCCTCAGTCTTTGGAAGATCTTCATTGCACACTTGAGTTCAGCTGAGACTTTATCTGTATCTGTGACGTCTTTATCTGTATCTGTGACGTCTGCCTCAGAAGTGGCTCACTTGGACATGTGTTTCTTAAGACGTTCCACTTCGATCTGGAGTGAAAGAGAGCACGAGTGAGTGTTCATGGTACAAAATTAAACAACAGTGTTGAGGGTAACCCATTACAAGCAAGTCTGATTAGTGTTTAAGTAGTAAAGTAATGCATTATTTGAAAAAGTAACACAAGTTACATCGTTTTCCAATTTATTTAGTTTATTTATGCCTTTATAGTTACCCAAAATATAACTTTTGGGTTTTTGGTAATTAAAAAATGTGACCCTGGACCACAAAACCAGTCATAAGGGTCAATATTTTGAAATTGAGATTTATGGATCATCTGAAGCTGAATAAATAATCTTTCCATTGATGTATGGTTTGTTATGATAGGACAATATTTGGCTGAGATACAACTATTTGAAAATCTGGAATCTGAGGGAGCAAAAAAATCTAAATATTGAGAAAATCTCCTTTAAAGTTGTTCAAATGAAGTTCTTAGCAATGCATATTACTAATCAAAAAATTGCTAAATATCTTTATGGAACATGATCTTTACTTAATATCCTAATGATTTTTGTCATAAAAGAGAAATGTATAATTTTGATCCATACAATGTATTGTTGTCTATTGCTACAGATATACCTGTGTTACTCATGACTGCTTCTGTGCTGCAGGGACACATATAAATAAGCAAGTGCAGCCCAGGTAATACAAAAAGTAACGTAATGCATTACTTTTCATAACTAAGTAACACAATTAGTTACTTTTTTATGGACTAATGCAATATTGTAATGCATTACTTTTAAAAGTAACTTTCCCCATCACTGTTCATGAATGAAATTATTTAACATCTAGAGGCTCTTGAGTCCTCTTCATGCTTACTTGCAGTGACAAACGCATCTTCTTTTCTTCATCCAGTTCGTTCGTGAGCAGTCTGATCTCTTTTCTGAAACACAGCGCCGTTACATTTACAGAAATATAAGAATAAGAATCCCAAAACAGCATGCATTCATGTTACACAAACTTGTGCTGCGTCTTCATCAAGTCCAGTTCATCTCGTAGCTCTCGGAGATCCGCTCTCATCTGCTCCATAGTGCCGGGGCCCTGCGGGGCCGCTCGTGGTTTAGCGGCTAACGCCGAGAGATACGCCGGGAGCAGAGTCATGCTCATTGTGCCAGAAGAAGAGCTGCTGACGGGCCCCTGACAAAAAACACCAAAGGGACAATCCTTATCGTTTTATTTCAGTAGTAAGCAGTTTGTCCTCTAGGGGCCTCAAACTGCCAGGGGCCACAAAAGCCTAATAGGAAGTGTTGAGTAAGTTACTCTTAAAAAGTAATTAATTAGCTACTAACTACATCTTCAACAGAGTAATTCGATTACTGTACTAATTTCTCTCTTTAGAAAGTATTGCATTACCTATTACTAATTACTTTCTAAATCCCATATTAACCTCGACCAGTTGAGCAAAACAAGGATAGATGTGAAACTGCTCTTCTAATTCTTTCAGATCAGTAATATAAAGCTGCATAAATTATTCTAGAACTGACCAAAGTATTTAAAGGGAGAAAGTTACATGAAGGTTTAATATAGAATTGTTCTAATCTATAGCCTATAAAGTAATGTATGGAGCCCTTTAAGGGACATGGTGGTGGGAAAAATACAGGGTGAGTGGAAAAAATTGGGGGTGGGAGGAAAAAATATTTTTCAATTGTTTTGCATTCCCTCGCAAAGATATTTGTGTTCTCTCGCAAAACCAGTTGAGTTCTTCCTGTTTACTTTACAGCTTGCAGTGGTTCAGACAGCTCCATATGTTCACAATGGAGCGGTTCATAGAGTTTTATTTTGAACTTGGACTCAAGAATAAAGAAATACGTCGGTGTTTAGTTCAAGGCACGGTTTTGGGACATTCTAATTTTGGGACATTTTGGGAAATTCTAATTTAGGGACATTCTAATTTTGGGACATTCTAAAATGCAATTACAGCAGAAGTAACTAATTAAATTACAGAAAAGGTAAGCGCAACCCCTTACTTTTCTTTTTCAAGCTAAAATTTAATTATATATATTATATGAATTATTCATAATATATATTTAATAAAATAATTACTTAATAATTAATTTAATTCAATTAATTACTTATGTTAATGGGGCCCCAGAAGGTGAGCTTTGGGCCCAAAAAAACTCAGTTTTGAATGTTGAAGATTAATAAAGACTACTGTTTTGGTCAACATTTTTAGACTTAGATACTCTAAACTATTTCCTATTGTTAATAATTAACATTAAAAAAAACATCAGGGCGGCACAATGAATCAATAAGAGATTTATTTTCAAATTGCAATCATGATATATGACTAAATAATCACAATATAATTTTTGCTGTGCAGCCTATCAGTCAAAATAAAACACTAAAATGTATGTATTTTATGTGTTTACTTGCATGCCATGTGAGCATTAATAAAAATCAGGGAATAACACTGAATTACTGAAATATGAGCTTCAGTACCCCAGTGAAAACCCAGTTTGGAAAGCCCATTAGGGGGGGGGGGGAATATTTTTCTTTGTAACAGACTTACTGTGTTGTCTTCAGGTGAGTCTGTGTTACTATAAAGAAACTTGAGGGCCAGCAGGTCTGGTTCCTGATTCACTTCATTCATTTCCTGACCTGTTTCTTCATCAGCAGCCTGCAAAGGGAAATAATAAACACAAAACACTCAGCATCTTCTTAATATCTTTATCTTTATTCTGTAGACTTCAGTTTTAGGTTCTAAAATGTGTCCTATCTTAAATCAGTAATACTGTAATTTAATGAAACTACCACACTGTTTTGTACAGTATCAGTTATAGCAATGTGTGAGTTGTTAGTGAGTTGTTAGGATGTGACCTACACACCAATTAACACTGAGAAGTTAAATATAACTCAAGGACATCCTGACACAGCGTCTGTTCGGCAAAATGTGACAAACGTTCTGTCTATACGAGGACCTATAGGACGCTGATTAATGCATGATAACTCAAGTGACATGGCTTGTTCATGCAGTCATTAAATACATGATAATTAACTTATTGACATGATTGAGTGAGAGCCTGTTCTCCAGTCTGTTGTGTTCGGTCAGAATGCGCTGGCTCTCTAGAGTCGACACGATGGACTTGAAATCTTCAACGTCTGCAACAATGAGACACAAAATGTGGAAAATAATGCACACACAGTTCTGGGGGAAAATAAAGTGCCATGGGCCAAACTATAATTCATGAATGACCATCCTCAAAAAATATATTAAATATTTGAGTCTATAAATAATAATAAAAAGAGCGACATAATATATATACGATAATATGATTTTAGGAGAAATAAATTATGCAAAAAATATACTGAGCACAATAGAGAAAGAAATGAATAATCTTATTTAAAAAGCTGAAATGTAGATAAATGCATCAGTGCTCTCATTTGTGTTTGGTAAATGAATGAAGGAATGAGCAGACGGATGTTTTACCCGCAGTAAATGCGTGGTTGCCCATGGCAAGAAGAAAAGAAGAAGCTCATGGATCTGAGACACGAACAAACTCCAAAAGCACAAAAGATAATCATTTAGATGCACAATATAACACAATATTTGATTTAAGAATCATTTCAGTAAATATCAGCCGGTGGAAAGACGCTTTTGCATTGCAGCGTTTGCACTCTTCAGTGCTGTGGTCACTATATCAGTCTATATATAGCTACTTCTCACACCAAATGTGTTGTAACTGTACACCATCATGACAGAGACTATTGTCCAGACTAAATTTAGACACAATCTCTCACTCACCAGCCTGATCCAGCTTCAGAAATACAAACAATCTAGTAAAGAGAAATTAAATCAGACATTAAATTATATTACAGTTACTGATGCATCTAAAACATATTATTGTGTTTCCAAAGTCCAGCCATAAAACACTGTGAGGTTCAAGGTCTGGCCCAGAAAACTCACATGTCTCTGTTTCACAACCGTAACTTTCCAGACTACATCCACAGCAATGCCTCCAAAACACTCATTTCTTCATTTCATCTTGTGTCTGTCACTGTGATGTTCTTCAGCTCTTCTCTTCTGACGCTGCAGTGTTTCTTGGCTTCTCAGGAGCCTCTTTGACTCCTAATACTCTCTCCTTTTATGGAGCCCTCAAGACACCAATCAGACGGGGCTGAAGTCAGGCACATGTCCCGCACATTTGTCTCTCAGATTTGTCCCACAGATTCTTTCTCTGTGTTGTAGAATAACAATAATGTGATCAAAGCTACAAAATCAAAAAGACTAGGTAAGTATTGACTTGTGTATGTCTGATAATAACACTCAACGCAGCATGCAAAACAGGTCTATGAATGATGATGCATGGGGAATTCTGGGTTTACATTATTTATGTATGTATTTTGGATCAATCAGCCTAAAGAACTGCTGATCAGACTGGACAAATGCAGTTTTAGTAAGCAAACAACTGGTCAGTCTAAACAGTCAGAGCATGTGTCTGGACTCTGACATTCACACTATCATTCATATTTTTATCAATGCAATAAGTTTCTGACCCTTAAGTTGATAATCATGAAAGGAAGCTCACAGGCAGGTTAATTACACATTCAAACTGACAGACTAAAGAAACACTCATTTGTGCTTAAAAACTAATTTAATAACATAATTTATGTAACAATTTATTGTGACAAACTATCTGACATCAAAACCCTGAAAAAAATACATCATCCGCCTCCACCGACCAAACTGCCGGACATAAAGTGGCCGAGCTGCCCGAGGATCATCTGGCCGATTGCTCCTGATGGATTCATCCCCAACTCTGTGCTCCTGACACACAGGAGGAGGACAGAGACTTCTTGGCAGAAAGCTTCAGATATATCGATGGACTGATCAAGAAGTACGAAAAGATAGCATTAGCGGAGGAGGAGGAAGCTAAGAATAAGCCCAGCTGTTCATTTGCCAAAAATGTGCGCCAGAGGAGACAACAGTGGCCCTAATACTTCATCTTCAAAACTGACAAACTATAAATACATTTGTTTATTTCATCAATTTAATTATGTGTGTCTGGTCCATTATATTTACATAGACTGTTCTGTGTGTGTGTGACATCTAAGTACCGTGAGAGCGATTAGAGGGCATTTTTAAAAATTTTAGTTTTGATGTCAAATAAATCTTGCTGTTTTGCTTTTTTTATAAGCAGTGTTGCTGTTATAAAGTTACAGTATACAGCTACAGTTTTAAAAGCAGCTTTGACTTTTTTTTCTTATCAGTTTTTACATCAATTTCACTGTCCACTTGGTTCAATTGTGGATGAATGGCTACATGTAGATGTGTGCACACACATGATTGATCTACCTTACGGCTTGCGTCGACTCGACCGTGTTCTGAGCTGGGCTGCGTTTCTCGATAACGATTGATCTTAGCGCTTAAGAGCATTTTCTATGAGTCATTTTACAAACGTTCCTTATTGTTTCATGTGCGTTTCCCAAAAATGCACTTAACACAATCGCACGTAGCCCTGCTTTAAATGCTACTTAGGAGTCGCTATCTGTTTGTCTAGAGCTGAAATGTCAATTTATAGAATGGTTCGTAATTGTAGTAGCCTACACGCTCGTTAATTCAAATGTTAACCTAATGCTGCGTTCCAGACAGCTCGGATATATATATATAATATAACATAATATAACATGATGGTTTTGGGAGATGGTCTGCAAGTCTAAGATGATTCGTGCAATCATTTTTACGAGCTTTTGGGAAACACAGCATGGTTACCGAGTCTCAATCAAACGCAAGCTCTTATTAGCCCCATCCATTCACACCAAATGCGATTATTAATGGAAAATATAAATTGCTTACATTTCAGAGTGTCTGTTATTAGATCTATTGAAGATGTTACTGTTCATGTTTGCCAGGCCAAGACATCTCAAAAATCCAGACCGGACGATGTTTTACAGCCATGTCCAGAATAAAGAGTATATGTATCCATGTCACCCAGTATACTTACAGTTAGGGTGATATTAAATGACTTAACCCATGACAGTGGCGTAACATAGTAATGATGGGCCCCATTGCAGGCTATTACAACAGGCCCACTGGGCAGCAAGATTATGAAGCACATACAAGTCAAGTCAAGTCTGCTCTATTGTCAATTCTTCCACATGTACAGCACATACATACAGAGAATTGAAATTGCATTACTCTCAGACCCTTGGTGCATACAGTTAACATTTAAGACACTGACAGCAGTTTAAACATGTACATACAACTATACAGATATACAAATGAGGACGCTGTAGAAAAATAAAGAAAGAGATAGATAAAGTGGCATAAGGCACATGGCAGATAGAGTGCAAACCAGTTAAATAAAACAAAACTATGCAGATATATGTGTATACTGTATGTATAGAGTGTATATATATATAGTGCAAGAGGAGCTTATCAGTCTGAGGACATTGTAGAAAAATAAAAAGAGATAAATAAAGTGGCATAAGGCACATGGCAGATAGCGTGCAAACCAGTTCAATAAGACAAAACTGTGCAGATATATGTGTATATGTATATAGTGCAGAGGAGCTTATCAGTCTGAGGACATTGTAGAAAAATAAAAAGAGATAAATAAAGTGGCATAAGGCACATGGCAGATAGCGTGCAAACCAGTTCAATAAGACAAAACTGTGCAGATATATGTGTATATGTATATAGTGCAGAGGAGCTTATCAGTCTGAGGACATTGTAGAAAGAAAAAAAAAGAGATAAATAAAGTGGCATAAGGCACATGGCAGAATAGATAGAGTGCAAACCAGTTAAATAAAACAACACTGTGCAGATATATGTGTATATGTATATAGTGCAGAGGAGCTTATCAGTCTGAGGACATTGTAGAAAGAAAAAAAAAGAGATAAATAAAGTGGCATAAGGCACATGGCAGAATAGATAGAGTGCAAACCAGTTAAATAAAACAACACTGTGCAGATATATGTGTAGTGCAAGAAGAGCTTATCAGTCTGTTAAAGTGACAAAAGAACAGTCTTTTCATCAGACTATCCGAAGAGGTAGTTTGCAGTCCAATGCTGCACAAGTGACAGGTGCTGGTCACAGTTTTTAAGTGGGTGGGGGGGGTGGAAGGTCCTGGGGATGTGGGGAGCTGGGGGGGGGGGGGGTCGTAGTATCAGTGTTCAGTGTTGCATGGGGTAAGAGAGGGGGGGGGCAAGGACGGGAGGGAGTTCAGCTTCCTGACAGCCTGATGTATGAAATAATGAATTTGAGGAGTGCTGGTCAGTCTTGGTCTCGACTCGGTCTCGTCCTGCCTTGGTCGTGGTCTTGTCTTGGTCTCGGTTTAGGTGGTCTTGACTACAACTCTACCACAAAACAATAGACATTCAGTGCAATACATGTAAAAAACATGTTCTTACAACAATTAAAACATCATAATGTCAAGGCAAATCAATGCAAAGGCACAAAATACATATTCTTATTAATGTCATAAGGTTTATAATGCTTACATTTATCAGCTTAAACAACAGTCTTTGCTAATGGCGTTTGGACCTCCTTGGAAAGAGTAGTCTCATTCTTTGTTTTCAGCATGACGAGATGCGGATATCCAAGCAAGATATCCACTCCCACTTGCAGCATCACAAAAGTGCTCCTGTAAAATTGGAAAACAAAATGACAAATAACATAAACAGGATAATTTCAAATCCATTCATCAGCTGAAATGTCAGAGACAAATATCAGAGACCATCTAGGCTGCAGCAGAGTCAGATTGTGCAGAGGACTCATCTGGTTCCTGTGGTCTTGTCCCGATGGCCTTCTAGGTGACGAGGTCTTCGGAGGTGGTCAGTCTCTGGGGCTTCATCTCGGTGTCCTGGTCTCCGCTGACGTTCAGGGCCGTGGAGGTCATCTCTAGGTGCTGATCCACCATCTGATCTGGATACGGTCTGGATCTGGGTGGCTTCGGTGACCTCGGAATAAGAAAGAAACAGATTAATATTAGCGTAGATGCTATTCTTCTAACGATGTAACATGTACAACAGGTGTTATGGGAAGATGCACATAAATGGGACAGCACATAAATAAAAACTTACAGTTGATTCATTTTTTACAAACATTTTTTTATAAGGAGATCAGACTATTATTGTTGTTTAATAATCTAAAAAATAAGCATGACAATCAATAATCTTAAAATATGCGATTGTGGCTTACCCATGTCTCTATTATGTGTCCTAACAAAGCTCTTCTCATCCCACTTAACAATGTATTGGTGGCTTCATACTCTTCTAGCACATTATCTCCTTTTGATTTTTTCCTGTTAAGCCAGCATGAACATCTGTAACAATATTAAAGGAACAGTTAACTTAAAACTGTAATTCTAAACCAAAGTGTGTGAAACACACTTTAATGCTTAACAAAAGATAATAAAGTGTCTAAAGTAGTTTATGCGCCATATTCCAAGTCTTATGAGAGCACAAAAAACAAATAAGTGTAATGCTAGCTGTAACATTTTGTGACGCTACCTGTGATGAGCTTTGATTCTTCATGTGGCTTTCTATTGTCCTACCTGCATTATTATAGTGGTCGTCAGTATGTTAAAGGTTCAAAACAGACTTTAATAGCAGTGTGTGTTGTTGAATATAGTGGTTTACATTCAAATTTCCTTGTTTATAAATTACACTTTTATACAGTTTTGTTCCGTAAATGTATTTACAGTTTTTCTGTATTTTTTTACAAAATTATTCTGGCAACCACAGCTGCCAAAATTATTTAGTAACACCTACAGAATGTTTTTTAAGTGTGGGTCAGGCGTGCACACGAGCGAATGTCCCTGATGTAACGATAGCTGTTTACAGTAGCACGTGTTAGTCCTCTAAATTTCAACACAGCTCCCATGCTTGAAATGCACTCTTCAGCACTGGAGACTGGGCTGTGTACCTACAGCAGCATGTATAGCACATTTAGTCATTTTTGTGCTGGAAACACCAATAACAGTGGTCTTCATTTATTCTATAGAAACCACCTTGTTTAATCATCACTGTATAGTATGTTTTGCATAATTACCTCCTCCCCTGCAGGTCCTGGGCATGAGATTTCTACCTCACTGATGAACAACCAGCCAGAGATGGAAACATCTTGGAACTTTTTTGATTAATGAGTTTTTGATCATCAGTCATACGTGATGTAGACCCACTTACGCATTAAACATATATTTTGTGAAATGTATTTGACTTGGACATTACTTAATGAATTGTCATGTTTTCAGGCATATGCCAGCAGTGGGATTAGCCTGCATGTCTGATCAACTCAGAAATAACTTTACTTCCTCAGTTCAGTTAGTGTCGATGCATCAGCGCTGATTTAATATTGTTTCAGCGGTTGATTGCTTTCTGGGGAGAGAACTGAAATCCCAATTAGTGTCGTGGAGCAAGCAACGGTCTTCTCAAAGTTGTAAATAAAGCTCATAAGACTATTTTGTCAAAATAAGACTATTGAAAGCAGCATTAAAGCCGAATGACAGCCATCACATCTGAGTCTTTGTCTGACCAGTACTTACAGTATACCTTATTCTTATTAGTCTTTTCAACCAAAAATTGGTAGTTCGATCTCTGCATGATTGGTCTTACAGTTTGGACCTTTTTCTTAATACATTTTTTTGGATGCAGCTGTCCATTCATCAAACGTGTTTGTGCCATCCCTGACATATTCTTGCACCATACTTGCCCATTGGAGAGCACCAACGACTCGCAGTCTATTGATTATTGTTATAGCCATTCATCATCATTTTGAATATTATATCACAACATGAGTAGGTGTTTCCAAACAATGATGGGCGTATCAAAAGCTCTTCCTGACTTGCTGAAATCCTGAAGGTCCAACATGGATAAATACTTGCCTGAACTTGTGATCAACTTCAAATCAGGGTTAGTTCAGTTTCACAGACTCCACCCAAGTGTGCTGTCAGCTTTCATCAAAATGCTGATCCGACAAATTTAAACATTTAAGTATTAGTTTTGATAAAAACAACATTTTGTTTCAATGCCACCTTGCTGTAGCTATCTGGGAAGTGCCTTACTAGTCGATTAAACAGTGCTACTGCTGCTTAGGGTTTCTTTAAACACTTTATTTACAGTAGATGTTTGCTTAATATCTTTTACAAAGCATTTCATGCATATTGAATACTATTATTTTAATACATAAAAATAAATAATAATGTTTTTGGGGGCTTTTTTAACGCTCTTCTTCAATCCGAGGCACGTGACTGCGATTGTTGTGTATCGCTAAATATGTAGCTGTAACATTATAACACCGCATCGTTTCACAACAAAGACTATACAAATACAATTTGACACTGTACGAGTTTGGCGGGTTTTTAAACTACCAGATTCCAAATGAAACAGATTTCAATTTGAAATACATTTAAGAGACTCAAATGTTGTGTGTTTAAGCTAAACACTTTAAAACGTGACTCGTGCCACTGGCCACACCTCCAAAGGGAGTGGAAGCACCGCACGCTGACCAATCAAAAGCAAAGTATTTCCTCCAGCGTGTCTGATTGGCCAGTTGGAGTTGCTCAGGTGCGCGGTGATTGGTGGAGCGCCCTGACCGCGGCGTTCGAATATATCTCAGTAACGGTTAGTGAGCTATGCAGGTGGACAGATGAGTTTATGTTTAGGTTAGTTACTGTACTAACTGTGTCCAGGATACATGTTCTGACTCTAGCTTAGCTGTAGGAGTCACTTATATAACTAGAAAACTACATATTTTCCTTCGGAGGACATCATAAATCAAGGTAACGTCACGGATATTTATGACAGGAGTCTTCGAATATGCGATGCTAACGTTAGCTGCTAACAGCTAACACAACTTCAGGTCGCTAAAATACAGGTTTCTGTGGAAATGCTGTTCATTTGTTCTCGTGTTTTGTTGTTAGGTATATCATAATGCATCAGTGTTTAACAACCAGCACCGAACAGCGTCTTTGAACTGAATCGCAGTCATCAGGCTAGCCGTGTTTAGTAGGTGAAGATCGTGTGTTTGTGTCCAGGCGTGTGGTGATGGCTCTGGCGTCTCCCTGCGGGATTCTGTCCGATGAGGAGGAGTGTGGGGCTGTGTTTGAGTCCACAGCTGCAGACATCGGAGCTCTGATGAGATCCCAGCGCTTCGTGTCTCCTCTGCCGGAGATCTCTGTTATCACCCCTGCTGCAGATCCACAAACTCACACTCGAGAGGTATGTTCCCTGCTGACCGCTCATTTTCATGGGAAGTTGCTAAAGGAAGGTCAGTTTGTTGCTAAACGACGTTGTGATGTCATTGCACGCTGACGTCACTACGCAGCTTGTCACTGCATCAAATCTTATTCATATGGTCATACGCTTCAATCATATTGTTAAATTTAGCTGAACTCTCCCCAGGCTGACGATTACTGTTTGTTCAGTGGGCTCTTATGCCTCAGATTATCACACTGCCAAAAGCAGCTCCTTCACAATTATTCTATTGATGAAAGATAGCTGTGAGTAATGTCAACACAGACTGCTTGTTTAATGGTTAGTACCGCAGGCTGTGTGATGTGAATGCATCTTTCATCTGTGCAGATCAAGCCTGATGTCAGTATGAGAGGCAGCGCTGATGACGGCTCGGAGAAGCTGAAGGTTTTCCTGCGGATCCGTCCTCTGACTGAAGCAGAGCAGGAGCGGAGCGAGGAGCAGGTGAAGGAATCTGACACTCTCCTCAAACACTGTTTAAAGAAAGGAAGGGCTTGTTTAGCTAACAGTGAAGTCTCTGTTGTGCTGTTTGTGCTCTTCAGGGTTGTGTGAATGTGCAGTCTGAGGACAGTCTGCTTCTCCGAGCGCCCAAAGACTCCCACAACATGAAGAGTGCAGAGAGAGGCGTCGCTCAGAGCCTGCACAAGTTCACCTTCACGAAGGTAATGCGTCCACTAGGGGTGTGCGATAGTGACCAAAAATAATATCTCTCTTTTCTGGGGTTTTATCGATAATTAGTCGATATTTTGCTGAGTGTGTTATTGTACTGGTATCTTAAACTGACTCCTAACATTTCTGATATTCTTCATATTCTGTGGTGATCAGTTCATACTGATAGAAATTAATCTTTTTCAAAAAGTTTAAATTTTTAGCTTTTATGGGCATTTTTACCTTTTATAAAGCCTTTTTTTTTGTAAAAGTGTCCAATATCTTTTGAGTGAAATTCTTGCATTTAATCAGCGAATTAGAATAAGACCTTTGGGCTGTTACCAAGCAAATTAAATCAGTATCATTAAAATTCATCTTTGCGATGCAGAGGAAACACAGAAGCTGCGTCTGAAGAGGCATAGATGTATTTACACAATGTTTAATGCAGGACATGAATGCATTTAACTTGCAGTTACAAATGCATAAATAATGTTTTGATATAGTAAACAAAACTATGAATACTAATATTTGAAATTATTTAAATAATAAAAACTTTAAATATGAAATAAAAACCGGCAGTAGCTGGCAGTAAGTCACTGTTAGTAAGTGAGTCGCTGCGACTGAATGAATCAACCAATGATTCGGTTCAGAGACGAAACAACGTCATGTTGCTCAGAGACGCAAACCAGTGCTGTGGCTGTGTTTTGGATTTTTTTTTGGTGAAAAACAGGAAATATAGTGTCTAAAACGCTCTTAATTAACTTCTTGTTTATTGAGCTGTTGTAAAAATGAATATCACATTTGTAATCATGGTCATTTTTGGAGAAGAAACGGCACTCTTCGTGTGAAATTGATTTACTATATGAAGTGGTATAAATATACATACATTTTCTGCCCCACGTCTTGAATTTGTGATCATTCTAAATGTATTTTAGTAGACTGAATCATGCAGTGAAAGAATACACTCTAAATGCGCTCTAGTCTAGACTTCACGTAATGTATGCGTGCTCTCTGTAGGGGTGCTTTGAATGGTTTTTGCAAAAAACTTGATAATGTCAAATCGCACATCGTTAAAACAACAATTATGATGTTATCGCAGACAATATATATATCGCACACCCCTAGCATCCACCATGAAGGAAATCATCATTAGTAAAAATGCTCACAAAGTTATTGTTACTGACAAGCTTCACTCTGGATGTGATTTTTCTCATTCGTGCAGATTTTTGGACCGCGGAGCTCTCAGCAGGAGGTCTACGATCACACCATAAGAGAGATGGTGCGAGATGTTCTGCGTGGAGAAAACCGGCTCCTCTACACCTACGGCGTGACCAACTCGGGCAAGACCTACACCATACAGGGTAAGACGGCCACTGGTGTGATGCACATGTTTCTGTACAGCTGGATGGGTTGTTATTCTCTGTGATTGAACAGGTGCGGGTGGAGAGGCGGGTCTGCTGCCGCGAGCGTTAGTCTCTGTGTTCCTGAAGCTGTCTGGACGGCTGTACTCCGCCATGGACCTCAAGCCCGTACTGAGCCAGGAGGTCCGTAAACTGGACGTGAGAGAAGTCCATGCAGAGGATTTGCGGCGGGACGCTTTGCTCAAAGAGGTAAAGAGAGAGCAGTGTTGGGAAGGTTACTTTGGAAATGTAATGGGTTACAGATTGCAAGTTACGCTAGTTAAAATATAAGTAGTGTAACTATTTCAGTTACTTTATTAAAGTAATTTAACTGATTGCATTTGATTACTTTCTGCCTGTAAACCAGGCAGGATTAACCTTACAATAGAACTCAACACTGATTACCTCCATCACTTGAATTAAGATTATAATCATTTAATTTTAAAACAGTCGCCACAAAATTGGACTTCAACACCTCTTTTTACTTTAAGATCATTCTGAGGTTAAATATAAATTTAAAATCATAAGAAATAGTTTAGTAGCTATGATTCTGTTCTTGAAATCAAATCTTTACATAGCTAGGAAACACTGGCATCTAACAATGCCTTGGGGAAAAAACTGTTAATCTTAGAAAATAAAGCATATACATAAACCCAAGTAAATAAATCAGTTATTAAATAAGCGTCTGTGTCTTAAACTCCTGAAATATTGCTGTCTCATACTTCAAAGCAATCAATGCAATTTATGAAAGATATCAATTAAAATCTGTGTGTGAGAAATTCTGATGTAACCCCCTTTGTAATCATTAACATTTTCGTAAATAACTAATTTAATTACACTTTTTTTTTTTGTAGTAACTGTAACAGATTGCAGTTACATTTATTTTGTAATTAATTTGTGTAATTCTGTTACATGTAACTAGTTACTCCCCAACACTGAGAGAGAGAGAGGTAACAAAGATTTAGAGTAAGCAAATGGCTTCTTTAATAAATAAAATTGCCATTAGCTTGTATAGGGCTTCTCAACTAACGGATGCTAGATGCAAGGACAACAATAGCAATGCATCACTGTTTCTACAGTTTAAAGTAAGCAGCGTGTCAAAACTATGGAACAGTATATGTCACGAGCTCAGGATTGTTCATGTTGCTGCTCTCTCCCGCTAAACACATGAAACACCACAGAGCTGCAGTGGAAACACAGACGTAAATAAGTTAATATTTCCACTAGACTTTTTTTTTTTTCTTCTACATAAGCGTTTCAGAATAATTTAGATTAATTATTGGAAAAAATTATTTGTAAATGGCGAGGAAAGTTACTAGTTAGTTGTTTTTTTTAATGATACACCTTTAGTAATTGTAACTAAAACATGTCAAATGTATGAATGCATATTTGTCATACTAAACAATTTAGAGAATTATGAGCAGGTGGTGATTAAGACATTATTGGCCATTTTTCTGTAAAAATGCTTAGAATAATACTAATTATTGTCCTTTAATGAATCCTTTTTGTCCCTCCGGAGTTTCAGGTTTTTCTGGGCAGTCTGTAATTGTCTTTGTTTTGTCCAGGAGGAAAGCACAGCTGGACATCAGTCTCGGCTGAGAGCAGGTTTATCCTGGGACAGTGGCATCAGCGGACTCTCAGCGACCAGCCACATCGCAACACAGCTGGAGGGTGAGGAGCTCTCTGACATCCAGCCTGAGCTACAGCAACGGCAGAATTACTCACTCTCAGCCCAGACTTGGGCTCAACTCAATATTGATCTGTTAGGCCACATAAACAGAACGGCAGTCTCTTTGTTTGTAAAAAGTGACAAATTCCAGCTGTTTGTTAGAGATCTTTAAGATTTCAAATGCAGTATTTTGGCCCTAATCCTAACCTAAAACTAGAGATTTCTTCTGAGCGGGTGTGTGTGTGTGTGTTTGTCCTCCAGACTCGGATGGTGTGTGTTTGGAGGCGAATGGCCTGTGTCTCAGCGGTGGGGAGGATCTTGAGCAGGGTGTGCAGTTCTCAGTCTGGGTCTCGTTTTATGAGATCTACAACGAGTTTCTTTACGATCTCCTGGACGCTCCACCTTCACTTCAGTTCCGCAAGAGAGCCACGCTGCGCCTCAGCGATGACAAACATGGAAATCCTTACGTAAAGGGTAAGAATCACAAACTAGGAATGGCTGATATCTTATCGTTTGCGATTATACCGGTAACAATTCTCTCCACGATAACAATTAGTCTTCCTGCGATAACAACTATAAAACATAGTTGACACATTTCTGTGTGCCACCGTGAGGACGTGAAACTGAGGAGGAGTTTATTGTTCAATGAGGAGCTGATTGGTTAGGGCTGTACAGTGCGACAAAAAATCTGCCTGTTCAATGAGTAAATGTACTACAGTAACACGTGCAATACAGTTTTGCATGTGTATGAGCCTGTTGTTCAACAAAGATCAACATACTTCACATACCTTTACTCCAAATTCACTTTATAACATCAGTCGAGTGTTTGAAATAACTTGTTTTTGTGACCAGACCTGTTTTCATATCACAGAATGAGGCAGAAATCCTATGTCGATTAGCATTGTGTTATGAATATACTTTATTTTAATAAATACCTAAGATGACTTGAAGAACACAGATAAACCATATATTGTCACAGTCGTGTGGTTCTTCATGTTTGATCAGTTTAAGTGTATCTGTGTTTTTACTCAGCCGTAGCTGGATGTCTTTGTCCATATTAGGGATTTCCTGGAATGTAATCAGTTATTACTTCTGTGATGCAAATGTGGAGTTTATGTGCGAGGGCGCCCTCTGGAGTCCAGTATGAATGAAACTCATATTACATTGCGTTGAGCTCACAACACCCTATTTTTTTGTCTCTGCGGATGCATATGAATCATCATCATTGATCTCATTATCGCAATAAATACCAGAAAATATCATGATATAGTTTTAAGTCCATATCGCCCATTCCTATCGCAAACAGAACTGAAACTACATTTTCAGTTACTAATTTAAATATTAATTTCCTCTTGACTTTTTTTACATTTCTTTCAATTTTAATGATGCTGAATGACTCATCTCCGTGCTTTAGATCTGACCTGGATTCAGGTACGAAGTGCAGAAGAGGCCTGGAAAGTGCTTAAAGTTGGACAACGCAATCAAAGTTTTGCCAGCACTCACCTAAACCACAATTCCAGCCGCAGGTACATCATGAGTGATGCTGTGAAAGGAAGTTCACAGTTTTCTTACATTTTACCGATCTTATTGTGACTGTTTCATTACTAAAACCTCAAACATCTGATCTTGTAACATAAGAGATTTTGCAATGGTTTATCAAAATACTGTAATTGGATTTTCATTTGGGACTCCAATCATTTAATCCCTACATCTCAAAATCCTGTCATAGAACCAGATCCTTGTCCTACATTTTCTTTCTTTTCCAATGATCCATAACAGTCAGATATGCATCATCATAATGCAGAAGAACAGATGGCTTTTACTAACTTTAAGCTGCCGACACATTTACTATTGTTCTGAATTCAATGTGAATCCATGCTACTGGGAAATCTATGTGAGGGCAAAATATAATAATAATGTATTTTCTTGACATTTTTAGCCATAGTATCTTTACTATCCGTGTTCTGCATGTCAAGCCTCAAGCGGAGCTGGGACAGGTGACCAGAATCAGCGAGTGAGTCCATCCACATTACCGCTGTAATTGCTGTATTGGACTGAACCCTGTAGAATTATTCTGGCGATTAAAAGACCTCCGAAGGATTTAATGTGGAGTTGTCATGTGTTTCGTCCCGGCAGGCTCTCTGTGTGTGATTTGGCGGGGTCTGAGCGCTGTAAAACCCAGCAGAACGGCGAGAGAATGAAGGAGGCGAACAACATCAACACCTCTCTGCTGACGCTGGGCCGCTGCATCACTGCTCTGAGACACAATCAAACCAATAAGTGAGTGTGCTGCTTCACAATAGGAGCGTGAGGGTCCGCTGGTGGCCATAAATACCCTGATCAGGGCTCCAGACTAACATTTGAGTTCAGTTCTACAGATGGAGGCGCCAGGAGCAGATTTGGTAGCGCTGGGGGGGATATTTAGTCATAAAATTACTATTGATTTGCAATAATAAGTGCAGTTACTCATAATATTGCATGTTAATTTCTTGGTAACACATATTTGGCAGTGAAGAACTGAGTTGGGAACCATATAACATTTCCTTTTGTTTACAACAGTAACGTGCAAAACCTTTATATAGAAAATTAATATAGGCTATTCTACTCTTATAAAATGTACCATTTTTTTTCTATAGTAATATATGTAACTGACCAATAACTTCAGAGATGAAAAGCAACACTTTATGTGATGAAGTCACAAATTTAAGAAGTTTTTCCAGGCACTTTGACTTCATATTTCATGCACAAAAAAAGTGCAAAACTTTGACACAATCTGATTTCTTGATTTGATATTTTATAATAGTGATTTTATTATTGCAAAATATAAAGTAGAAATGAATAACTAATAAGCCAATAAGTGCTCCTCTGATGCTATCTACTGGTTATAGTGGTAATTTGTTGGGGGGGGGTTATATTATTACTTTACTATTACTACTATTAAGTCTTTGTTTACCATAAAGCATATTTTTGTCATCCCATTAAAAAATACTATTCAAAATGGATCATTTTTAGAGCTTTAAAGTGCTGGAAATAGTTGTGGGAAAGCTCGAAAGGCATTGAAAAGTGCTTGAATTTCTCTCTCAAAACATTGTACAAACTCTGAAATGAATAATGTAATAACATTCGACTATTTCTGCCACAACACCGTGGTTATAATTAGCATTACTACTTCTGATTTTCTCTGTCGGCGCTGTTTGATCCGTTTATAACAGACGACCAGTCGTGCGTTTTCATTATGCTTTCGTTTCATCTGCCGTTTGATGTTTCTCGTATGCAGCGCTTATGAGTTGGACAACGCAGTGGTCGCACCAGTGTGACTGCTCACAACATTTAGTCACACCCTCAGAATAAATGGTCACAAAATGCAACCATTTGGTGGCAGTCTGGAGCCCAGGTGATGGATATACACTGTCATCACCGCAGGTCTCGTCCTCCGCTGGTGGTTCCCTTCAGAGACAGCAAGTTAACCCGGGTCCTGCAGAGCTTCTTCTGTGGTCACGGCCGCTCCTGCATGCTGGTCAACATTAACCCCTGCGCCTCCACCTACGACGAGACGCTGCAAGCGCTCAAGTTCTCTGCCATCGCCACACAGGTAACAACATGACAGACCCTTTCATCTTTCCTCTTGTGGACACCCAACAACACTCTCCACTCACACACACGTCTCTGTCGTGTCAGCTGGTGCATGGGCCGTGCAGTAAGACGCGAGTGGCTTATATTCTGTCGCTGCTCCGCGAGCAGCATCCCAACAACACCACTCTGCTGGAGGAGGAGGAGAGCGACGAGGAAGGAGACATCACCATGTTTGATCCCGAAGTAAATACACTTTCATTTCATTCACAGAGACGAGGGGACTGCAAATCGTAGTCCTTTACTGATTCCAAATTACATGGCAAAAATTATAGTTGGTAACACGCTTTAGGTAATATAATTGGATTACTTTTGACCGAACTCATTTATCACATTGATTTAAATGGGATAATCTTGTACAATATTGATATAGAAATAGAGAGAGTTCTTATTAACAGCATTAAACATCGTATTATGTCAAGGTTTCTCAAACTGGGGTTGATGAAGTTTAATGAAGCTAATAATGAATTGCATTATAAAAATGTAAAATCAAAATAAATCATTTTAAAATGACAACAATAAAATTAAAAGGCTTAAAAGAAATATTCTGTTTACCTGCATCTCATGTGACCATTAACCATCATCAGAGAGCCATGAACATGCAAACATGTTACTTAATTATTCATTTATTGCCTTAAAATCTGAATATTTTAGGTGAAAAACATTCGGTTGACAAAACAAGTTTGGGAATCTCTGCATTACATGTATATAAGAAATCATGTGAATTTGTGCATTTTAATGTGTTTGAAAGACATAATAATACATGGTTAAATAACCCATAATTGTGTTCATCAGCAGTTGATGCAATGTTGAGAAAACACTTCTTATGTAGATGATTTTTGTAAATCCAGTGTTCAAATGCAGTTTGATTCAGTTAAATTCAGTTTTCTGTGTAATTATATCCATCTGGCTAGTTGACTGGTCTTTGTGTGAATGTCCACAAACCTGGAAGACTTTCTGAGAGAGTATAATAGCGGTATTTTAGAAAGGAAAATGTAAAAAGAATTAAGGAGAATCAATAAATTACAATGAAATTATTGCTATGGTGTGAATAGTAATCATCTAATCAAGAAAGTAACTAGTCTGATTACAAATATTTAAAAATGTAATTTAATCTAATTTCAAGGGCATCATTTTTGGAATCTGATTCTCATCCAGATCACGTGTAAACCCAGCTCTGTTGATGACTTTATGTTTTCATGTCTCCGAGACGTCATTGATCAGCAAGCCTGAAGATGTTGTGTGATTGCGCTGTGTTCAGGCGCTGCTGAAGGCCATTGATGTTCTGAAGCGTGAAGTGCTGCGTCAGCGGCAGGAGAAAGAGGAGCTGGAGACCACGGTTCGAGAGGAGGTCTGCACGGAGATGATGGAGGTCATCAGCCGCATGCAGGACGACTTCAGGTAACTCTAGTGCTTCTGTGCGTGAAGAAAACAATCCATGCATCTAGTAAGTGTTGTGGTGCATGTTGTTAAGTTCTTTCCTTGTGCAGCGAGACGCTGGAAACTGAGAGGGATCTGATGGAGAAGAGATGCGAGAACAAAATCAACAACTTGAAGAGCAGCCTGAAGAAATATTACAGCCAAGAGCTAGAGGTCAGTGATGCTAGGGAGCAGCGACAATACAGTCATGTTCAACCTAACCCTGTACAAACCTGCTATTAACATCAGATTAGTTACTGATGTTTAAGAGATTGTCAGCAGGATTTGAGTTTTAATGAAAAGTCCCTTCTGCTCACTAAGGCTCCATTTATTTGAACAAAATTGTGAAATAATATTATAATTTCATATAGCTGTTTTCTGTGTGAATATGTGTTAAACTGTAATGTATTTCTGTGATCTGCAGCTGTATTTTCAGCATCATTACTGCAGTCTTCAGTGTCACATGATCTTCAGAAATCATTCTAAAGGTCATTGCACACTGTTTCCGAAATTTTCACACGTTGAAATTAAATACGACCTCACTTTGTGTCAATCACGTTTACACACGGCCTCAGAAACTCATCTGTCATAAAACATTTGGATCGGGTTTGATTTTTTTTTTTTGCATCCGTACCACGCATTTTGAGAGGTGTTTTGACAGTTCAGAGCCACCGTACGAGCGAACGCCAAAATCCAGAGTGGCGATTGTCAAGTTCATCCCCAAAACACCATGAAGATCCTTGCACACAGAGTTCACATACATTGGTGGTGGTCTTTTAATATGTGGCTCTAGTATCACTAGCAAAGCATCAAACTGAGCCACTGGCATCCTGAAGTAAACTTTGAATCGCCCGTGATATTATCTCATAATATCACAATATATAATATCTCAGGATTGGACAGACCCAATATTTCCTTTCTTTGTCTCTTTTTAAGACACGAGAAGACCACAAAATCACCCTCACTGCTTGAAGACTCATTTAGTACTGTTTTGCCAAATCTTTTCCCGACGGATTAATTAATAATACTGTTGCCAAATGATTAATTGTGTCCTAAATAAAAGTTTTTGTTCACATAATGTGTGTATATTTATGTATGTATATATAAATACAAACACATGCGTGTATAAATTTAAGAAAAATTGTTTATATATGAAAAAGTTACATAAATTATATGTAAATGTTTTCAAAATATACTGTATGCGTGTGTATTCATATACATAATAAACACAGTACACATGCATATATTATGTAAACACAAACGTTTATTTAGGATGCGATGAATTGTTTGATGGCACTAATTAATACGCATCGGACTGTTGAATTTTAAGGTGACGAATACGAAAAAATGCATATGAAAATTTTGAACTTGGTGTGCAAGGACCTTAATATACTGATTTACTGCTCAAGAAACATTTCTGATTATTAATGTTAAACACAGTTGTGCTGCTCAATATTTTTGTGGAAACTGATGCATTTTATTTTTCTGGATTCACAGATGAAGAGAAGGTTCAAAAGAACAGCATTTATTTAAAAAAAATGTTGTTGCTGAATAAAGTTAATTATGTGTGTATATAATACTTTTATTATAATATCAGTTTTTAAACGCAACTGAGTGAAGGTTATGCTATTACTAGCTACAGGACGTGAGTTTTTGACAGTTTAACGGTTTCTCGTGTCTTGAAGGAGCGAGATGAAGAGATCCGAGAGCTCACTGCTGCTCTGAAGGAGAAGGACGAGGGTCATATCGCTCCAGCTCCTATGTTCCCGCCTCTGAGTGATGTCAGCGCTCCACGGCGCTCGCGGCGTTTGGCTTCATCACACAGGCGAGACACGGATCACGGGAGCGTGGAGCTGGAGCGGTGTAGAGCCGAGCTGGACCTGAAGCAGACGGAGCTGGACCTGAAGACGCTCGGTAAGCTGGAGAAATAACAAGATTCAAAGAGAAAACCAGCTGCATTTTTCTACAACTGAATCCACTCTGGTTTAGAGCTGAAGCGTCTGCAGGAGAGCGGGCCGCTGGCGGGCTCCACAGGGACCCTGACGACTTCAGCCGAGCGCAAGCTGCAGGAGGGCCAGAGGGTCAGTACATCTGCATTCACTCGTTTAGCACACACACAAGTGATTGATCATTCAGTGGGGGTGCGATTTATAGTATTGTAATTATTGTTTTAACGGTGTGGGATTTGACATTGAGTATTTTGCAAAAACCATTCAAAACACCCTGCTGCAGTTTAATTTTGAAACGTGCAGTGCTCAGTTTATTCAAGGAAGTATAAGCCTTTTGGAAAATCTATTGCTGCCACAAATAACTCAATGTATGGGAAACACTGGACACTGCTAGAAGTCAAATGGTCATAATCTAAGTCAAGGATGGGCAACTTCGGTCCTGGAGGGCCGGTGTCCTGCAGAGTTTAGCTCCAACCCTAATCTGACACACCTGAACCAGCTAATCAATGTCTTCAAGATCACTAGGAAGTTACAGGCAGGTGTGTTTGATTAGGGTTGGAGCTAAACTCTGGAGGACACCGGCTTCACACACATTACACAGCCTGCTGCTCATAACTGCTTAAGAGTGCACTGGCGAGCGATGACATCATGGAGGCTATTGTCGGACCCACACACACATTTCATGAGGAAAGTTAATGTGCACGTTTTAGCCAGCCCAGAAGTTTTGACTTTTTGCACTTGTTGAATATGATAAGCATGGTCGGCGTCGATTCTAGTAGGGTAAAATGTAATTATGCTTTCGAGAAGCTCTGTGTGAAAAGGCGCTGCTGCAGAGTGTGAGCTGCTCCGTCTCACGCAGAGGGAGAGAAGTTCTCACAACAACACTTACCTGCCCGCAGATGCACCGGCCTATAAATCGGCCTAATTTGCAGCACAATCGGCCAAAGCAGATTAATTTAAAATATGCCAAAAATTGGCCGATCAATCGTTCAGCCTCTAATTCAGTCTACTAAAATGCATTTACAATGATCACAAAATTCAAGACATCGGGGTCAGAAAATTTATATATTTTTATACCACTTCATATAGTTAATCAATTTCACAGGAAGAGTGACTTTTTTTCTCCAAAAAATTATCATGATTACAAATGTGATATCGTTTATTGAACTGCTGTAAAAAATCAAGAAGTTAATTAAGAGACCAAATTTCCTGTTTTTCCTCCATTTGGACAACAAAAATGATTTCAAACACAGCCACAGCACTGTTTTGTGTGTCTGAGCAACATGACGGTGTTTCGTCTCTGAATGAATCAACTTTAAATGATTCGGTTCAGTCTCAATGATTCACTTCTTAACAGTGACTTGCTGCCACCTGCCGGCGGTTTTAATTTCACATTTAAAGTATCTTTTTATTTAAATTTCAAATATCGGTTTTCAACGTTTTATGTTTAGAATATCAAACCATTATTTATGCATTTGTAATTGCAGGATAAATGCATTCATGTTCTGCATTAAACAGTGTGGAAACGCATCTAAATGCCTCTTCTGTGTTTCCTCTGCATTGCAAAGATGAATTTGGTTGAATATGAAGAATATCACAAATGTTAGGAGTCAGTTTAAGATACCAGTTCAATAACACACTCGTCTTGTCTAATTATCGTTATCGATAAAATCCCAGAAAATATTTTTTTTGTCTATCGCACACCCCTAAGCGCTCAAAATATAGTTCAGATGTGGTTTAGAGTAGTACAGCTAGAAAGTGAAAGCTTTGGAAGAGCTGAACGTGACAGGGTCTCAAATGCTGATTTCTAGGAGTCTCAAGTCTTAATTCATCCTCCTACAAATTAAGGCCTAAAAAATCACAGCATAAAGTCATGGCATTAAATGTTGCATGCACTGCAAAATATCAACATGTTCCTCAGTATTTTTGTCATCTTTTCCAATACAGATTTACTGGAGATGCAATATGTTTTGTTTTCTGAGAAGTCAATCAAAATGTAGCTGCTTTAAAATAAGAACAGACATCTGTCGTTCTGAGAGTGAAAACTTGTTTTGCCTTGTGATTGAAGCTGATTTTCCCGAGACCATTAGCAGATATTTGTTCTTGTTTTAATCATAAACTCACTTCATTTTGATCAGTTTCACAGAGAACATGATGACGGATTTATTGAATTCTTTTGATTTAGTAATCTTTAGACTGGAAACCAGACAAAAATACTTTTGCAGCACGTTTGAAGTGTGATCAGAAGTTATTTCCATATTCCCGTGTTTTGGAGCGATTCAACCCTTGAGCTATTTTTGTAAAACGAGTTGAAAAGTAATGGAGATTTGTTATATTTTCAGACTCTGAAGTGTTGCTATTATATAACACAGTGACAACAAACTTTTAATTCTTAAGAACATGTAGATCATGGAAATTATCTAAATATTAGATACTTGAATAAATAGTAAATAAACATTTTCTAACAAAAAGTGCAAAGTAACCATAGAAAAAAAGAAAATGCACAAAGAACTTGTCTGGAGATTTTTCCGTGACCTTCTTTTCTCTGTAAATTAAGGGTGCACACTATTGCTGAAAAACACAGTCAGATCCTAAACAAGGCCATATCTGCAGATTAATTATTATTGTTTTTGTAGAAGCAATTTTTTAATTTGAACTAGCACCTCATGACTATGCCACGTTTTGTACAAGAAGCTGCAAAAAAACATGGTGACATTCATTTTTATGTAAATATAATGGGCAATATATTGCATCACCAGAAATGATTGAGGCCATGTATAAGTCGATATATTGTTTATAGCAATAGGCCTAGCTACTAGTGTTTGTGTGGGAGATGATCCTACTGTTTGTTCCTCCAGGGGGCGCTTGATGGCACGGAGTCAGATCCTCCACTGTTGATTACTGGCATGATTTCCAATGTTGTGTGTGTGTGTGTGTGTGTGTGTGTGTGTGTGTGTGTGTGCATGTTTATGTGGTTTATGAGGACACAAATTTGTATAATGACATGGGTATGACAGAGGTATTACAATATGAAGGTGGTTTATGAGGACACTGCCTATGTCCCCGTAATTCAAAAGGCTTAAAAAACATACTAAATGGTGTTTTTTTGAAAATCTAAAAATGCACAAAGTCTCCTGTGAGGGCTAAGTTTAGGTGTAGGGTTGGTGTAGGGCAATAGCACACATAGTTTGTTCAGTATAAAAACCATTACACCTATGAGAGTCCCCATAAACCACAAAAACCAACGTGTGTGTGTGTGTGTGTGTGTGTGTGTGTAGAACCTGAAGCAGCTGCGGATGGAGCTCCAGATGCTGGGTGTGAAGCTGCAGTCTGGAGAACGAGCATGCTGTCGTAACACCGACGGAGAGAAGCTGCGCATCGCTCTCTCCTCAGCCGACAGCAAACTCGCCAAACAGGTAACAACACCCCAAAGATCACGCCTCAATCCAGCCAAACCTTACGCTCTGTCTGAGCTCTGATGTTCAAGTTCAAGTAGAGCTTTATTGTCGTTCTGCTACATGTGTTCCACTATCTGATTTGAAGTGGACAGAATGTTAGAGCTAACGAGCCGTAACCTACCCTTCCGGTCAGATATTTCACTGTAAACTTCATTATCAATGCTGGCAAGGGACCATGGTATAAGCAGAATAATCCACGGCTAGCTGTGCATTAAATGATTTTAATGCACTCTATGTAGTGCACTAAAACTCTCCTCTCGCTCTGTGTTTGTAGGATCAGATGCTGGTGGAGCTGTACACCAGTCTGCAGCTGGTCAAAGCAGATCTGCGCAGGAAGGATGAGCAGCTGATGCGGTCACAGAGCGGTCAGCCTCCTCCAGCGTCCAGCTCCTGCAAGAAGAGAGGCTGTGCTGCAGAGAACCAGCCTCCGGAGAAACGGCCCTTCTTCCGCTCGTTCTTCCCCTCGCGGCAGCGGGCTGAGCCGGGCACACCGTACACCCGCGTGCTGCGCTCTCGCCAGCCGTCGCCTCCGTCCACTCCCGTCCAGCTCCGCTTCAAATATTAGCTTTTATATCTCCGTTTTTATATTTCTGTCTGTAATCAGGTGGCCTTGTGACATGCAAATGGACCTTATTTTGATGGGAGTTTTCAAACTTTGTGTTCAAGGATTTCTATTGTGAAACTGTCATTTGAAGAGCAAAGGCTATTACCTGTTTTATTTTCCCTACATGCTGTTTGTTTTTTATATATATATATACACACACACACATGTATGCAAACCAAATCAAAATGTAGATAAAGTATTGATTCCAACTACTTTCCTAAAGGCTATTATCCCCTTTTCTATTTTCCATACATGCTGTTTTTATTTTTGTGTCTTCGAAATGTTATGTAAAGCTGAACATAAAGATTCTCTTCATGAAAGAGTTTGATGAATTAGTTAAGAATTCAGTGTTATTGTCATCAAGTACACATGCAAGTCTTTTGTGTTTCTTTGGTGTGTTTGTAAGTGGCCAAATGCAGATTTTAGCACTACATTCCTCCTTTTATTCCTCTTTTGCACATTTTGCATGCGTTTGGGAAGGTTGCTGTAGTTAGAGATGTTTGTCACTTTTGAATGTCTTTCCACTGCAAAATCAAACCAAAAAGGGTGCGTTTTGTAATAAAACACTCAACTGTCAATGTGTGATGAGTTTATTTGCTATAACAGGCAGTGTTGTCTGTACAGAGGGTTATTTACAGTGTTTTACTGCGGTGTCAGGGTGTGACGGAGGACAGGTCGAGTGGAGATACTCTCCTGACCGGTGTGGTGTTGTTGGGCAGGGGGTTGAAGACGCAGGGCAGGCTCAGGTCTGTGGATGAAGGCTCTCCTTGCTCTCGCACCGCAGAGATCTGCCTCAACAAGGCCTTGCCTTCCTCTCGCGCCTGAAAACAGTAATTAGCAAACCAGTTCCACAGGTTACACCACTAATTACACTCGCCTCTGTTCCACGCTGCAGAAACTCTATCAAAGATTAACAGCTAGAAATAGACTTATTCAACTAAACTGATTTTTCTCCAAATGTGTCTGTCAGTATTTGCTGTAGTTTACAGATTCTAATCATGTTGCCTCTGATCCTCTGTTTAAACTAGTGACATTCACATCTAAACCCACGCCTTTAAGCTAACTGTCTGTCTAAGATATGCTAACATGTTAAAACACGTTACCATACTCTAACAATCTTGCAACATCCCAGAAACCTCTAGAAACATTCTACCAATTTATATAAAAATGTTAACACATGCTAATAACATAACATACTATCAACTTAAAAAAACATGCTAACATCCTAAAACACACTGACAAATATATACCAGAAACTTCTTAAAAAAAAGTCCAAACATGTTCACATCTAACACCCTAACCATATTAAAACATGCTAAATAATGCAAACAATGTCTGTTTACATTCCATTAACATATAAAAATGTTCAAACATAGCAAAATGCATCAACTTCTAGAAAAATACTAAAACATGCTAGAAACATGCTGACATCTACATCCTAATTATGCTAGCAGCATGTGTAATTATGCTAGCCAAATTCTAAAACATGCCAATGACATGATAACTTATTCTAGCCAAGCGTTAAAACATTCTAGCAATATTAAAACATGTTAGCAGCATACTATCAGCTTCTAAAAAAAAAAGCTAAAACATGCTAGCAACAGTAAGCTAAATGTTTAATCATGTTAAAAAGTTCCAACAACATGCTAAACATGCTAGATGTTAACCTTCAACCATATGCTAAAAACATGTTAGTCTGCAAATTCTACCATCTAGTGTTAATTGACCAGAAATAATATTTAAATGTATTTAATAAACAGATTACTGCACTAGTTCTCAGAGATGCAAACTCATCAGGAGTGGAAGAAAGTAACTAAACACCTCTGATTGGCCAATGCTTTCAACAGAGACGCCTGTGATTGGCTACAATACTCAACACTGCAGAAATATGTCCTCGGCCCCTGGAATACAACTCCTCCTGATGTGGAACATCCTGGAAAGAGGTTTTGAGAGCCCACCAGAACATTATTTAGGAGCAGTTTAGCCTGGAATGCAATTAGGCTGGTTTTGAGCAGCACTTGGGCTGGTTTTGATACACAGATCTGCCAACCCGGTTTGAAAGCCCTTGGATTTGAGGACAGAACTGAGTTTGTACTGTAAAAACACCACTTAACTCACCAGATCTACACGAATCACTCACATGACCAGTTTTGGATTGAAAATGCACATTTTCCTGAAAGGTGACGAGTTTGCATCCCTGAGTTGTGAGTGGACTGATGAAGAGAAACTCACGTCGTTATAATCGCAGCAGCGCTGAGCGCAGAGAGAGGCCTCGTCGTACAGCTTGTTCTTGAAGTAGTACTGACCCAGATACCTCAGAGCGGTGCTGACCTCAGCGTGCTCCAGCTGCTCCTGAGACACACACACACACACACACCTTCATCACACAGATCTCTGCCACTTCACACATCAGTCACGTCTTCAGCTTACTCTGCCAAGGTGCAGAATTACCTCAACATCACTCAGAAAAACACAGAACGTTCCCCTAAAGTTAGTTTTTTGTTCCCAATTGGTTATTTTTTGGGAACCAAATACTAACGTTAGGGGAACGTTCTTTTTAGGGCTTTTGTTTTTTTTGCAACCATAAAGTAACATTCCCCTGGTGGTTGTTTTTAAAATAACCTAAAAATGATTTATCGAGAAGGTTCATTAATGGTTATTTCTCAGTTATTTTTATAACCATCTGTAAAACTATCTTTCCGATGAAAGCATTGCAGATGTTTTTGTGTAATGAACTATACAGAGCCCTGAAATTCGTTGAATGCAGCATTTATTAAAATATAGAAATTAGATCAATCCAAACAGGTTTTAAGTTATAATATTAAGTCAGGGTTAAGCACAGATCATAACTTCGAGGGTTTGTTTCATCTTACTGCACTCACGAAAATAAAAAATTAATGGTCATTTCGTTTATCGATCTCTTTATTGAATGATTACTTAAAATGAATATAGTTATGAGAGTAATACATTGTGCTGCAGTCACATTATTTGGTGCTGAAGAAATGTTAAATCGGGGTAATTTACCCCGTTATGGAAGGATTTAATCTTATATGATAGCTGATGTGCTCAGATTATTTTAAACAATAGATAAAAACAAGATATGGTTTTATAATACTGATTAGGCGTCCATACAGATCATATCAGAGTAAAGATGTTAGGAAAACGTTACGATGTTAAGAGAACGTTATAACAACATTATACAAACCAGAAACTAACGTTCTATTTCCATAAAGAAAACTTTCCTGGCGAACACTAAACAAACCTTGACAAAATAACTTCTGGGAACCAAAAACTAACATTACATTAACATTAGGAGAATGTTAGATTAACGTTAGAATAACCATAAACGAACGTTCTGGGAACCAAACACTGTTAGCTGGGAATGAGCCTTGCCCGCATTATTTCCTACAGAACACTCACTAGAACAAGGAAGTCAAACGCTGCTGTAAGACGTCTGGTTTGGCAAAAGAGAACCTGTGAGAGATTTATGAACTGAAATCTAGTAACTTACACCACATGAGAAAATGTCCTGGATGTAGATGATGTAGCACTGTGCAGCGTCGTCAGATTCATTCAGCTGCTCATGAAGCCTGAAGACACACACACACACACACGGTTTCACTGAAAGCACCAGCAGCACTCACACAACACACTCCTGAGGAAAACACACTCACTTGGCCAGCTTCAGAAGAGCCATCCTCTCCACATCACCGACTGAATACGCCCTCCAGTAACACTGAAGCCGTCAGAACAGAGCGTTAGCAGCATACTACACACACAATCTGCTTCAGTGCTCAAGAGTCGCCGCTTTACCTTCTTGGCCTCCACTTGCTGAGAGAGTTTCTCGTAGCATTCCCCGAGAGCGACGAGCATTCGCGAGTCATTAGGCCTGAAACCATCACAAACACAGCAGAAGTCAGCTGATGCTGAGGAACACAGAACGAGTGATGCTGGTGACGTCTTCACCTCAGCTGATGAGCTTTTCTGTAGTAGTAGAGCGAGTAGAAGGGCATCTTGAGGATCTCGTAGGTCTGTCCGAGTCCGTACCAGGCCCGGTAGTCCCTCTTGTTCACTTCAATCGCATGTCTAAGAGACAAGAACAAAAAAAGTATCACATTTATTTATTTCAATGTATTTATTATTTAATTCATACTGATATTTGTTTATATATATATATATATATATATATATATAGTTATTATAGAACAATATTTGGCGTTTTTTTTTACATTTGTAGTCTTATGTATTTATGTAAAAACATAATATAACAAAATAATGATCTGCAGCTGTATTTCCAGCATCATTACTCCAGTCTTCAGTGTCACATGATCTTCAGAAATCATAATAATATACTGATTTACTGATCAACAAACATTTCTGATTATTATCAATGTTGAACACAGTTGTGCTGCACAATATTTTTATGGAAACAGTGATACATTTTATTTTTCAGGATTGACAGATGAATAGAAAGTAAAAAAGAACAGCATTTATATTAATTTTATCTAACAATGTAAAGGTCTTTACTGTCACTTTTGGTCAATTTAATGCATCCTTGATGAACAGAAGTATTAATCTGCTTCCCAAAAAAAAAAAAATTTTATTGTCCCCAAACGATAGTTTGTATGTATATACAGTATACAGTTTTAGTAGTAGTATATTTTTATTTAATGCCATGTCAGCATCATATGCTATTTTCATGACAAAAATAATTTTTAAAATACAAGTAAACCTGGACAGTCCAATTAAAAAAAAAAATAATAATAATTATATATATATATATATATATATATACACACACACACACAGAGTTTTAAGCAAAAGTTTGGGCACCTCTATGAATAATTTGCTCTCATAGTGATATGCCATTCAGTTTCTAGAGAAAGCTGAATAATGTGATGTTTTTTGGACAAAAAGCCTTAGTGAAGCAGTACTGATTGGAGGCTTTCAGCCGGATACCTGTAGGCCTGGATGGCAGCCGAGGTGTTCTTCATCTCCATGTACTCGTGACCCATGAGGGTCCAGGCCCCCAGACAGCGTGGATTCAGCTTCAGAGCCCGCTGGAAATACAGGGCGGCCTTCTCGTGCTGAGAGCGCAGACTGTAGTAGTTACCTGTGAGCGGACGACCAAACACACGCTTCAGAAGAGACTAATGAGAGCTGGTGATGATTGATTCCACAGATACACTATTTCCTCAACAAACCGGATTTTCTAGTCTGTTGTTTTTCTCACATCCCTGTTCAAGAAATCAAACATCTGCTAGCTGGAAGGCAAACTGTTTAGAGTATATGGAGAAATTATTCAATAACATCCTCCGCTTTACAATCCCGCCGAACCCTCGGGGCCTCTTTAGTCAGAACTGAACTAAACATAGTATGTTTTCAATGTTGCTTCATCAGAATGGGATGACACCTGGTGACGTTTGTTGCATTAGCTATGTGAACACACAAAATAAACATGGACATGATTCAGATATGTTAAAGGGTCGGGAAAAAAGAACAAGTAACACTTGGTGCCTTCACAGTCACACACTGCAAAAAATTATCTTCTTCCTTAGTATTTTTGTCTTGTTTTCTAGTATAAATATATAAATGTTCTTGAATCAGGATGCATTTACAAGCAAAATTATCTGCCAATGGGGTAAGAAAAATTATCAATCCAAAGGCTAAACAACATTTGTGTTCTTGGCCCATTGGCAGATATGTTTGACTTGTTTTAAGCAAAAACTAAATTTGGATAATTTTTCCAGAAAACAAGACAATATCTTAAGTTATTTTACTTGTCAAGTAAATGCATCCTGATTCAAGAATTTTTAGATATTTATACAAGACAAAATTACTAAGGAAGAACATATTTTTTTGCAGTGTAAATGACCGTGGGGAAAAAAAGCTAATAAAAATTGCATAAATATTGCATAGTATCATAAAATCTAAATTCTAAAAATTATTTAAAAAAATTATTGAACAAATGTCCCAGAGAGTTGAGAATCAGACAGAGGTGTACAGCGATGTCAAACTGGTTCCTCATCCTCACCGATGACGCAGCACGTCTCCACTCTGTACTTATCGATCTCCACCAGATTGTGAGCCAGGTAACTGAGCTCCGGCTTCATGCTCTGACAACAGACAAACACTGGAGCTTAACAGAGCATTGCCTACTAAAATCAGCAGATAACCTCTCATTATTTTACTTCAAAACTTGGATATCTGACCCAGAAACACATAGTTTTAAGATCTCAGTCCAATCCTCCTTAAACCTGTTTGTCTTTTGAGTTAGTCTTTGAGTAGAGGACTTTCACAAGCTTCTATATTTGCCATATGCTCTATGTATGTGTGTAGATCATCACAGATGTAAATAAAAGCCTAAAATACATCTGCTCATCGTATAAAGTGACCGTGTCTCCTCATAAGACTTGGATTAAACCACTCGCTTCATATGGATTGGTTTTACAATGCCTTTATGACCTTTTTGGACCTTCTAAGTTTTGGTTACTTGCACTTTTAGTAGAACAGAAACCTCTTATTTCATTAAAAATATCTTGTGTTTCAAAGATTATCCAAGGTCTAAAGGGTTTGGAACAACATGAAGGGTAGAAAATGATGAGTGTTTGCTTAGTAATGTGCTAACTGCTTAAGAAAACTACATTTCTGATCATGCACTGAGGATCTTGCATGAGTTTTTATAGTTGCAATTAAATAGTAGTGAGCTTTTCTTTCATATACATCTGTAACAGATTATAGCAAAAAACAAAAAAGGTGTAAGGTGGCTGTGGATTGGATTATGAATTGTGGGTGTTGCTCTCAAAATGAATGCAGTTTAATTATAAGAAAAGGCTGGGTTTAAGCAGACTAAACGATTGGAGAAGTCCAGCAAACGGCATCAGAAAAAAAGTCCAGAAGAAGTTATTTTTACTGAAAGATCTGAAAGAGTTATAGCATTATGATTAAACATTTTAAAGTCATTAATAAAAGCATACATAGTAAGATGCATTCAGAAAACATCAGCAGCTCTCACCCGCACATAAAGTAGGTTGGAGAAGGTGTCCATGTTCTCGATGCGGAAAGGATCCTGTTCCCGGAGTTCATTGAACAGATATAATGCTTGATCAATATCTGGAGAAACAATGAGGCAGATAATATTAAGATAATTGCCTTTTCCTCATCCTGTTTTTTATCTACTTGAGTTGAGCCCAGTTTCACAGACGACGCTTAAGCCCAGACTAATATGCATGTTTGAGCCGTCTTAACTTGCATCATAAACACAGATTTCAGAGTCACAGTGTCATCGATTGTACTTGTCAAAGGTTGAATAGTCTGGCAGAATCTTTGTCATTTAGGAATAAGATTGTGTGGGTGATTAACTCAAGATTGCAATCTGGCTGTTCAAACATAAACGAGGGCTTCAAGTCTGCATTTAGAGGCATGAACATGTAAGGCAGGGCTGTACATGAACTGTTTTGAAAAAACAGCTGGACACTTCTCTATGCTGGAGAAAAACAATACAATAAACATGCGATTGTGACTATGTTTATCTGTGTTCTTCAAGCCATCTCAGGGATTTTTAGAAGAATAAAGTATATAATAGAGCTGAAATGATTAGTTGACATTATCTGTCGACATATGCTGAGCGGCATTGGATGAATATGCAAATATATGCTGCGCTTTTCTCAATAAGAAATAAACAAAAACTGACAGCGGTGAAAAAGCAGCAGTTAAGAAAGCATCTGATTACAGTGATGTGGAACACACACACACACACAGCAGTGAACACACACACACACACAGCAGTGAACACACACACACACACACACACACAGCAGTGAACACACACACACACACACACACACACAGCAGTGGGCATTTATGCTGCGGCACCCGGGGAGCAGTTGGGGGTTCGGTGTCTTGCTCAAGGGCACCTCAGTCGTGGTATTGAGGGTGGAGAGAGCGCTGGACATTCACTCCCCCCACCTACAATCCCTGCCGGCCCGAGACTCGAACCCACAACCTTTGGATTACGAGTCCGACTCTCTAACCATTAGGCCACGACTTCCCATTGCATCATAAAAAACTAGAGTCAGTGTAGCTCTCCAGTGTGGAGATATAGACTAATGATAAAATCTTTTTATTAGTGGGAAAAAAATATTTGATTAAAGTGATAGTTTGGTTTGCAGAAATCAAAGCTTGATCTAGCTCAGGACTGTTTTGATTCTCATAACACTATAAGGTATTTTAAGAGAGATTATGTTGCGAATAAAATAGTTTATCCAAAAATAAAACGTCTCATCACGTACCTTTATTTTGTTTCTTATCCATATAACTTACAAAAGGAGATGTTAGGCCGAATGATGTCATTCAGTTATTTTTCCATGTAGCTAATTACATGCTGAATCAGTTTCTCTGTCTGTCATCTCATTTTGTGTGCCAAATATATTTATTTGTATAAATTAATTGTATAATTGTAATTACATAATGTCAATGCCAACTGCATAAATTTTGGCACAGGTGTGTATTTTTATTGGAATGTTTTTTATATTTTACCATTTCCTTTAATAAATTATTTTACACAAGGTCCTGAGGAACTATTTTTTTGTACCTAAAGGACAAAAGGTCAACACTGAAACCCATTAAAACTGCATTTTTTTAATCCCAGGGCATTTTTTACAATTTTTTCAAGTTTGGCATATAAAGCAAATACTCGCTTTATTCCTGTTTTCTGCTTATGCATATTATAGTCTATTATAGTGTCAACTGGATAATGCAGCTATAATTGTATGGGTGTGTTGGTATGTGTGTCCTAAATACAATTTTTGTGTGCTTGTGTGTGTGCACCTGTAATGTTTGAGAGAGAGAAATTATACTGTACTGCGAATCACAAATCCCAGCGCTGTGTGCACCAGCAGAGCTTTGCTGGACTCTACTGGGAAACGTCTGGTACTGCACCCAAACAAAATCTGACTAAAAGCTCATTTTTTGAGATATCAACCTCAAACTTGTTTAGATTTATGGCTTTGATTTTCTATCAGTTTTTGAGTTCAAAATGTTTTATAAAATATATATTTTATATACAAAATTGCTCATAAATCATTTTCATAAACTTAAACCTCTATAACTTTTTTGGTTTTAATTTTTTACAACTTATTTGTGTTTATTTGTGTTTACATTTTTGTCCTCTATGAACCTGTGTGTAACTGTGTGTAAACTGACGCACAAGGATTAAATTGCAAAAGCTGAATAATCAATCAAAGTCTACTGATTAATCGGGGAAATGATCGATGATTATTCGATTAATCGCTCTTATAATAGTTATATTAATCGATTATCAAAATAATAATTTGTTGCAGCGTTAATTCATAACGCATGTTAATCGACTTGGCCTTCTATCACTGTATAGACTACTATAATAGCATGCTTTCTGCCTCATTCCGTGACATTAAACCATGCCAGATCACAAGAGGAAGTTATTTCAAACACTTGACTGATGTTATTAAGTAATTCTGAACTAAAAACAAGTAAATGTTCTCTTTGGACAACAGGTTTGCAAACAGGCTCACACACATTGCAAAACTGCATCGCATGCGTGCTACTGTGGTAAATTAATTAATCGCACAGACTGATTTTATCGTCTGTCACACTGTACAGCCCTGTAAGGTAAACCATAATCACACCTCTAAAAAAAAAAAAACTACTCCAATGTCCTAAATTGAATAAGGCCTAATCCTGGCTTCATCTAAGCCTTGTCTGTGAAACAAGGCCTTAATTGAATTTCATTAAATTATGTATTAAATTAAACTCCAACAGCTATATTTTTAAACCTATAAAATGCCTTTTAATGGTTTTAAAACCTCGGATAAAAAGATCAAATGTAGCCAAATGTATAAACAATCAGTAAAAACTAAACTTTAGGTTTACGTATCTTCTGCAAATATGGCCCACCTCGTATGTTATGGTAAGCCACGGCGATCTGGGAGATGATGTATGTGCTTTTAGCGAAGCCTGCCTCCATGAGGCTCTGGTATTTCTGCAGCGCCTCTTTGATCATCTGCAGCTCGGTGTACATGTGTGCCATGAAGAAATCCTTCACCCAGCAGTCCGGCAGAGACAGGGACTTCAGCTGGGAAACACAAAACAGAGACCGGTTTCTGTTTCAGTGTGCACGCCATGAACCACAAAGCACACTGTCGGTTTGGGAAAACATGTACCATTTCGATGTTGGTGATGAGATTGCAGAGCTCCAGCCACGACCCCCAGTGCAGAGGAAGCGCATGTGTCGCCGCCACAAAGATCTCCACCGCCTCCTTCAGCAAATCCAGCTTCCGCAGAACCACCCCATAACTGGTGTCAAATAAGGAGGATATTGAGGGATGCACAAACAGTCAAACCAAACATTATTCAGACACCAGATATCATTTTTTCATCATTGTTTTACTAGTGGCTGCAGGACACTATAGTTCATTTATGTAAGTGAGGAGAGGAAAATAAAGTAAGATGTGACATATTACACCCAAAAATTCTTCATACAGTGGACTACCAGTAAAATATTATTCAAGACACTTTGACCGGAGCTTTTTTTTTTTTTTGCTTTAGTGTTTTTCTTTAATTGCTAATGTGATGTTTTTCCACCACAGACTGAACAAAATGAAGCATTGTTTGGTAATTAGTTGAGCTAAATTGGTTTTATCTAATTGTGTTCTTAAATTTATCAGCTGACAGCTATTCAACCCAGTTCATTACACACCTTTCTATCAAAGTTATCTGACATTATCAAGATCAATTTGTTCTGACGCAGTTTAACTCTGAGTTCTTCTCATATTTTATTACCGCTTTCTAAACTATAGAGAATAAACTGTGATATAATGTGAGAAATGTTGAAGGTGTCTGAATAAATTTAGCTTTGACTGTAAGTGGTGCGCAGGTGCACATGCCCGACAGAAGTGGAAATAAAATGACATGACTGCCAGCTGTTAATGCACAATCACTGTTTTAGATGAGTAACTGTAATACTGTATAACATTTCCATTCAAATCTAGGCTACTGTATGCACTGCTGATTTCAGAGCAAAACGCAAAACTGTGACGCTTCATTCACGGCGCTATAATCGATTGATTTTTTTGCTGATTTTAGGTTTGAAATTTCATATATATATATTTTTTAAAGTAAAAAAATAAAATAAAAGCAAAAGTGTGAAAAAAAGCATTGTATTGTTTTTGTGTACTATAAAATAATAATAACAAAATCATATTTTTTTCATTTCATGCTTTTTTTATTTTAAAATCTAATAGTATTACCACACTTTATTTTATTTGAAAAATAAACGAAATAAAGTGCAATAATACTATCATTAATTATTGTACTGTTTATAGTTATATTTTATGGGTCACACTGAGAGACAAATCTCCAGGAGCTCTCATGAGCACCAGACTGAAGAACTGATGTGCATCCCTCACAATATTAACTACATTTTCAAGATGATCAGTTTTTTGTTTTTTTACAACCAGTGGTTCTCAAATATTTTCTACTCTGTACTCAATCTGCAAACCAATCAGAACAGACCTGCAATCCATTTTTGGGCCACAAGCCACTATTTGAGAACTAATTTGCTTACAGATAGAGTGCAAATCCATCCAGCTCTCCGGCGCTGTGTTTCTTGCTCAGCTCCACCCTGAGCTCTCGCAGCGCTTCGTTTCGGACCTGACCCTTTTCCAAAGGACCTGCAACCAAACACATGCTTACGATGGGAGCAGTGGAGACGACCTCGGCTGGAAACACTGTTTAAAACGCTTACTCTTACCCAGGCTGTCGATGGTCTCGTCATCTTTCTTCTTTTCGCCTGACTGAGAGAAGAAAGAAGTATATTGCTTTGTTCACATGTCATCTCCAAAGAGAACGGATCTAAAATATTCACATAGAAACAAGAGTGCAAGATCTCACTAGGTAGCGCGAATACATATAGAGAAAATATGCTTTCTGACTCCGGCAGCCACGGAGAAAATATGCAGCTCGATCATATTCCTTCAGGTCAAAGTATGATTTTGCCAGACAAAGGGCATCTAAATCCCGGGCGTCCTCCTGGAAGAAAGAAGGTGGCGGTCAGTGGACACATCCAGCTTACGTCTGTTATTCACATGTGTCTCCTATGTTCAGGATCCAGACTGACCTCGGTGAGCTCCGGCGCTGGAGGGATCTCGTTCAGAGGAAGCGGATCCAAAGAAAACGCCAGCTCAGACGCCCTGAAACACAAACACCAGGTTATTGTTGTTGTTTACACCCTGCAGAACAATACAATTCATTTGCATACACTTCCTGTCAAACGTTTTGAACAGTAAATGTTTTTTAAAGAAGTCTCTTCTGCTCACCAAACCTGTGTTTATTTAATCCAAAATACAGCAAATATTTTTACTATTTAAAATAACTGCTTTCTACTTAAATATATTTTAAGATGTTATTTATTCCTGTGATTTCAAAACTTTATTTTTTAGCATCATTACTCCAGACACACGATCCTTCAGAAATCATTCTAATTTGCTGCTCAAAAACATTTATTATTATTATTATTATTATTATTATGGATGAAAACATCCGAGTAGAATTTTTTCAGGTTTCTTTGATGAATAGAAAGTTCAGAAGAACAGCATTTATCTGAAAGAGAAATCTTTTGTAACATTATAAATATCTTTATCATCACTTTATCCATTTAAAGCATCCATGTGTCTTGATAATAATCAGTATATTATTATGATTTCTGAAGATCATGTGACACTGAAGACTGCAGTAATGATGCTTTGATCGTTATGTTAGGTTATATTATGTTTCATTCATCAAATACAGCTTTGATCACAGAAATAAATGACAGATTAACAGATATTCAAACAGAAAACAGTTATTCTAAATAGCAATAATATTTCACAATTTTACTGTAATAATCTCTCTGTTCAGAAGCTTTTGACTGATTTATACACATCCATCTCCACTTATTGTACATTATTGCATTATTATTTTATATATTGCATTATTATTTGTCTTTTTTTTTTTACTGGAAGCTTCTTCAAGACAAATTCCTCATATTTAATATTCAGAAGCCTATTGTAAACTACACAGAAAATAAAACCCGTTTTAAACAACAATGAACAGTTATATCAAAACCCCATACAATAAAACACAACATTAGCACAGAGAACAGTTTCCAGATCATCTCCTCGTGTCGTATTTATATTCTAATATCTCTGACAGTACAGTCTATATTAGTATATAATAACAGCTCTAATATCTCTTTATTTCATTATTAGCTGTCATGCTAACTAACGGTCACACAAAAGGATGTGTAATTAAATAAGGGTCTGTATTCCTGGCATGTGTTGAACTATGAATAGAATCTCTCTTACCATTTCAGACTGTGGACGAGTCCTCTTTCCTTACACCGCGCTATAATAGAAATAAGCTCTTTTTTAATTTGAACCAAGTCGCCGAACTCACTGCTGCGGGTAGCCGCCATTTTTCATAAATACGTCATGCCGACGTCACCCGAGCGCAAGTGCTGATTGGTCAAACCGCGGCCTCCGAGAAGACCGTAACCGAGAAGACTGACCATTAATTTGGTATTTTAGGCTGAAGTTATCTTCTAAAAGTGTGTATGTGCGTGTGCGTGTGCGCGTTTATGCGTGTGTGCGTGTGTGCGCGTGCGTGTGTGTAGCTATATATATATATGTATATAATATAATACATTTTTGGAAATTTAGTCTAGCGTAATTCTGACATGAAAACTGCTCACTTATTTTAAACTTGTCATTCTCACTTAGCTCCATCAGCATCCTGTGCAATAAATCCAAGTCTATTAAATAACTCCCCATCAGCAAAAATTACGTTTAAAAGCCTTAATTACACAACGATGTATGCAACTGCATGTAGAGAATGAATAACATCCTTTAAATCTACTAATTAAGTGAGGAATAATCTAATAATGATCTTTTTTAATGCACAAAGCGATTTGATTAGCTGTGCTCATAATATACAACTTGTTTCTATAAATGTCTTTTAAAAGTTGTCTCTTCTGCTGCATCTCTATGGTGCTGATAGTATTAGCGCTTATACAATATACTTTCTAGTGCATAGCAGGGAATTAAAAGGCAGGCTATAATAATAAACCATACTGATGTAATTATGTGTGCACTTGTAAACTTGTTTTGTGATTTTATATGAACTGCACTCAAATCAACATCATCTGAGGCCATTTCAATTTACATTCAGATTTGCATATTGGTCAGACACCTTTATCCAAAGCAGTCTCTTGAGTTACCAAACTGACTGGATTCTCCTTGACTCTGCCACGTTACACGTTAGGTCTGTTGTTAATTATCATTAGCAAGCCCCTTGTTTTGCCCTCTTTCCAGGAAGCGGAGGCTATAATCAGTCACAGCTGAGGCTGGTCAGTTTCTGTGAGATTACATGAGGAACTTCACTGAGAACCCTTGCATCCACGGGTTTGTAAACACAGGCCGTCTGGATATAGACCGACTGCATACAGGACACATCTCTGAAAAAACACAAACACAAAACCACAAGCCGCCAGTCTTCAGACTGGATCAGATGTGTGAGAGTTTCAGAAGAAGCTCAAAATAAGCAGCCAGTGTGTCATTAGAGGAAGTTCTCAAAGGTTTAGGCTTTTTTAAGTGTCATGATCTCATCTGTTGTCTGGAAATGATCTATAACATATGTGATTTACCAGATTGTGAAAGCATCATTACAGAGCAATGCATTACACAGGACTTTATATACAGTGCTGGCCAAAATGATTAGAGCAGTATATCAGCAGATAAAAATGCTTTGAAGTCAGTTATTTCTATCTTTTGCTGTAGTGTGTCGGCAGGAAATATCAGTTTATTTTCCAAACAATGATTTATCCATGAATTGTAATAATCCAGTGAGATCTGATCTGATCATCATCATCTGTCTGTGATTATATGAAGAAACTGAGACAGACTCAATCCAGAAGAATCCAAGACGCTTCAAGAAAGCTCCTGCAAAGCTGTTAAAAGTTTAGGCACTTGTGTAAAAATGACTGAAAATTGAGTGTTTAATCTTATTTCTGTACATTACTGACACTCTATCCTCCAATGTGATACTGTTAAGTGCTTTGACACAATCTGTATTGTTAAAAGCACTATATAAATAAAGCTGACTTGACTTGTTATCAGATGTTGAAAAAATGCTGAATACTGGGATGTTTCTAATACACAGGTTTTATTAGGCTATCTAGAGTATATACAGTGTGTTTGTGGACCTCCTTCCATTCACCCTTGCCTCTGTTCCTCTGTTCAGTGGTTAGTCACTAAGTAGTCATTAGTTAGTCATTAGTTAGTCATTAGACGCCGCTGTTCTGAAATATTCGGTGACGCTGGGCGGAGCTTACATGAATATTCATGAGTTTCCTGTTAAAGCGCCACTGAGAATATCACAGAAAGTTTAATGTAATGTAATTATGCTTCAGTGGCGATCTAGCTCATTTAGCCTTTTTTGTTTGTTTTAGCTTTTGAAGTTTTGTTCATATGAGCACAATAGTTTGTAGATTGCATATGTTATGTTTGATTCATGATTACTGCCTGTCATTAGGATATGTGTTAGAAACCCTTCCCAGGGTCTTTTACAGTTTTGTTTGATCACTTGAATACAAATATCCAAAGATCTGATACAATATTTAGTTTGGCTTGTTCAGCTGGTAATAACAGATGGTAGTATCATTTCACATGATTTAAGCAGCTAAAGTAACACCACATAGTAATTTACACAGTTACTACTATAAATAAATGAAGTTATAATGCTGAATACATTAAAGACATCAAATGATTTGGTGTTAAGGTTTATGCACACATGTGTATGTGGACAAGACGCATAAAGTTAAACACTTTAAATAGGGCCTTGACATCCCGGACAAATAAAATGTGCCTCCAAACTTGTCCTGTTTATGCAGTCCCAGAGTCACATGCAATCTAAACAATATAAGATTCACAACACATGAATGAATATGATAGTGCAGCTGTAAAATACACTGCAGTGTTTATATATAATAATAATAATCTGACATACCCACGTGTCTGCCTTGTCTGGTGTGTGGGGATATTGTTCTCCAGGCACAGGTTATCCAGAGGTCATCAAGGTGACGTTATATTCTTTATCACATCATCATCCCTTTGTTATATAATGAAGAAAAGCCTGATTCATTCAAAAAGCATGGACCCAGGTCTTCACGCATCTGTGCATGAGTTTAAATAAATGATCTTTCCTTCCTGAGGATATATTACCTGGCAAGACATTGATTCTAACTTTCAGTCTTAAAGGAAAAAATCCAGTCTCTTATAGTGTAATAGAACAACAGACAAACCAGCAGTGTCCAGTGTGCACCACTCATCCAGCCATCCAGTCAATACAATAGAATAGAATAGAATAGAATAGAATAGAGGGTTAGGTTATATTGTCTTTTTTACACATTTGCGATTAAAACTAGAATCAAAATAACCTGCTGTCTTTATTGTATTCATAAATGCTAAATAGCCACATAATAATTTCATCTTTTATCATCACACCATGTTTCTAACCATTTGGAACACTGTTTATATAACAATTTAAATATATTACAAAAACATGAATTTATTACTAAAGTTGTGTTGATGTTATATAAGCTACCAACTGAGCAAACAGCACAGAATGATCACAACTCAAACTTTATTATGTCAACAACAGCAAAGATACATTTATATCAGTTATTAACAGTTTTAAAGATTGTCCAAATAAATTAGGTACATAAAAATGTTTGTTGGCTCAGTCAGCACATCAACAAATTAATAGCTGTAATAATTCAACATAACATACGACACAATCTACAAACTATTGTGCCTAAATTATTCTGGAAACAACAATATAATCAGTGGCGCTTTAACAGGAAACTCATGAATATTCATGTAAGCTCCGCCCAGCGTCACCGAACATCATCTCAGACCCGGATATTCCAGAACACTGTTG
>NC_136714.1:305000-460000 GCF_936440315.1 Barbus barbus | reverse complement strand
ATTAATTGTTCAGACATTTGAACTACTGTTTTAAGAAAAAAAAACTAGAGAACTGAGAAAAACTGTAGACTTTCTTAAACCTATAAACAATTTCTACATTCAATGGATCTAAAATGCATCTAATAATGAAACTTCTCATATCATTTATTAATTTACCTCATGTCATCTGCTGGGCATAAATGAGGATATTATATAGAATATTTCTATTGCTTTTGTCCTTACAATGTAAGTCAATGGGGTCCAACATTGCCCTAAAAACCACTGAGAATGTTTTTGTAACAGCAGGAGGTAAATGATGCATAATTTCCATTTATTCAGTGAACTGTTTTGACTGAATCTTCGCAGGTTTGGGGCCGTTGCCGATTGCACCCATCTACACCGCGACCAAACACGGCGTGATGGGCTTCAGTCGTGCCATGGCAGTACGTACTTTATCAAGCTTTACAGCTTTTTCCTGAGAGAGAATGTCTTTGACTTTTTTCTTTAATTGCTCATCAACAGGCCGTTTCCAAGCTGGCTAACTACGGGGTGAGGATCAACATTCTCTGTCCGTGGTTTGTGAAGACCAATCTTCTGTCCGCCTTGAATTCAGAAGAGCATATCGGAAGTTTCTTTGCACTGAAGGGCATTGCAGAGACGATGATGCAGAAGCACGGCTATCTGGAGTGAGTTAACAATCCTCCGCAACAGATAAAGCAAGGGTTTGAATCTAACATCAGAACTGTGTTTTCATTGCAGGGCTGATGTTGTCGCCAAGGCTTTTCTTGTTCTGGTGAAAGATGAGAGCAAGAACGGAGACGTTCTGGTGATTGATCCTGACGAGGCCGTTTTTGTTTCCTTTCCTGAACGAGCCAAAGACTTCCCATCTACTCCAGTCAGTCTCGAGTAACCCTTCAGCTTGGATGTGGATTAAAGGTTTCATCACAGATCTTAAAATCCAACCAAACCTACATCAGCCAGTAAAGAGTAGCCAAACTTTAAAGATCTCAGATTTATTCTTTGGTGGTGCTTTGTAATTATTTCAACCATGAATCCCAGCATTTCTGTTAGACTGATTTGAGAATATTCCAAATGATTGTTTAATAGTATAAAGGATTTTGTTTACATAGTGTGTGTACTGTGTATATTTATTATGAGTATATATAAAGACACACATACACCATGTTTTGAAAATATTTACATGTATTTACATTAGTGCTGTCAAACGATTGAGATTAATCGCATCCAAAATAAGTTTGTTTACATTATATATGTGTACTGTGTATATTTATGTATATATAAATACAATAAACACATACAGTATATATTTTGAAAATATTTACGTTAATACATTGATATATTCATATATTTTATATTAAATATATTTAATAAACATTTTTTCTTAAATATATACATGCATGTGTGTGTATTTATATATACATAATAAATATACACAGTATACACGTTATGTAAAAAAACGTATTTTGGAAGCGATTAATCATTTGACAGCACTCATATACATGTATATATTTATATTCATATAACTTATATATACAAATGTATTTTATTAATGTAACATTTTTCTTAAATATATACATGCATGTGTGTGTGTATTTATACATATATATAAATGTACAGTACACACACATATATTATGCAAATAAAAACTAGTACTGCGGTCCCTAGACGAGTTAGTGGTTTAGTGGTAATAAACAAAACAACACAAACTTTTGTTTCAAATACTGTCTGTTTCAAATACTTTGTTACATTCTTTGCCCAAGAAATATCTGCTTTTGTGTTGAGAGTTATTATCATCAACAAATAATGACAGCACTGCATGGATTCTACAATGATATATCATACAAATACATACTGATTCAGAAAATAGACATGAAATATACAAATGGCAACACATTATTTTCAGTCGCTTCCGCTGTCGTCGTCGTCCTCTTCTTCTTCTTTATGGTTTTCTTCAGTTGAGTCTAAAAGGCCGGCAAAGAAATCCTGTCCTGTATCGAAAGCTTTGTTGCTCAGGGCTTTGAGGCGTTTGTCTTTTTTCTTTCTCCGCCGGTAATCATCGACTCTCATGTCCGGTAAGCTGGAGATGTCCCAGAACTTGATGAGCTGGTCATGAGCACAGCTGGCCAGAAAGTGCGTGTCTCTGGACCTGGCGATCTCCTCGATGGACTCGCCGATGTGCTGACCGACGCTGCCCAGCACACGGTTCGGCAGGACACTCACAGCTCTGTGGACAGACGACACAATCATTCGTTTCAGAAGAGAAGAACTGGAGGAGTTTTACTGATACACGTGTGCAACCAAAACAATAACTGGGTGAACTACAGTTGAGGTCAAAAGTTTACATCCCCCTTTCAGAATCTGCAAAATGTTAATTATTTGACCAAAATAAGAGGGATCATACAAAATGCATGCTATTGTTTATTCAGTACTGACCTGAATAAGATATTTCACATAAAAGATGTTTACAGTCCACAAGAGAAAAGTTGAATTTATAAAAATGACCCTGTTCAAAAGTTGACATCCCCTTGACTCTAAATACTGTGTTGTTAGCTGAACGATCCACAGCTGTGTTTTTTATTTGAGTGATAGTTGTTCATGAATCCCTTGTTTGTCCTGAACAGTTAAACTGCCTGCTGTTCTTCAGAAAAATCCTTCATCTCCCACAAATCCTGTGATTTTCCAGCATTGTTGTGTATTTGAACCGTTTCCAACAATGACTGTATGATTTTGAGATCAATCTTTTCACTCTGAGGACAACTGAGCGACTCATATGCAGCTATTACAGAAGATTCAGACGCTCACTGATGCTCCAGAAGCAAAAAACATGTCAAAAAGGTCTCACCGGATGACGCCGTCGATGGAGGCGGCACACAGAATGCTGTCAGTAATCGGCACGATGCAATCCACAGACTCGGCCTGAACCGCAAACCGGTCGCTGGTGGCACCAAAACCATCCCAGTTAAAAATGTATAATTTGCCCTCGCTGGATCCACAAATGACCTTACGGCCTCTCTGTGTGGGGAAGAGAGGTCTGCCATGATTAAAACTACATCACCCACCTTTGTACCTTGACCGTGCTCATCTTCTGATGTCACTCACTTTAACGGTACAAAACCAGTCCTTCACGCTGAAAACCGCTATGTATCACATTATATTATTATCATAATCATAAACAAATAGTTTGTAGCACAAATGTGTCCCTGCAGCACAGAAGCAGTCATGAGTAACACAGATATATCTGCAGCAATAGACAACAATACATTGTATGGATCAAAATTATACATTTCTCTTTCATGACAAAAATCATTAGGATATTAAATAAAGATATTTTGTACATTTCCTACTGTAAATATATCAAATAATGATATATAATGGTTTTGTGGTCCAGGGTGACAAAAGACTTGAGCGTTTACAGCTCTTTGTTGTTCTTCTAGTCATTAACTCGTATGGACTACTGGATTTGAAGTCTGGAGGTCACATTGTGTTAATTAGCACTACTTAATTTAGACTCACTTTCATAATGCAGACAGACGTAAGATCTCCATTCTGGAACTCAGAAAGCAGTTCAAATCTTCGTCTTTTTATATTGAACACTCCCATAGTGCCATCGCCACTACAAATAAAACAACAAGTCATAAATACACCACGACATCATCAGATCAAACATCAGACTGCACCAGGCTCTGAACCGCTTCAAGGTAGAAAACCAAAACTAATGAAATTGACAGGAACAGAACCAGAAACAAACTAAATTAAATGTAATAGTTCTGAACAGAATCGAAACTTTGAAATAGCTATTAAACGGTTAATAATGTTATTTTGTTGTTCCATTTAATATTTGAATTCTGCAGTCAACCAATCAGGAATTTAAGTAGGAGGTCCTATGCAAATGTGACGTGCAGTAAACCCTGCGCTCAGCTGTCAATGCATCAGAGCTAAGTCTGTTTAACACATTTGGCCAAACTCTAGAAAGATGCTGCTGTAGCCTGTGTGATATGAATAAGCACAAGACTGCTCCCAGATCAAGACTCTCTGTGTTTTGTTCTTGTTGAGTAAAAAAACACTGTACTTTATTATTATTGGCAAAGAAAACGTTTTTAAAAATAATGTTATTAACCAGTATTTTTTCTACTCAAACCAGTTTCGGAACGGTAATAATTATGCTGTCAAACAATTAATCGCAAAATAAAATAAAAGTTTTTGTTTACATAATATATGTGAGTGTTCTGTGTATATTTATTACACACATATATATATATATATAAATACAAAGACATACAGTATATATTTTGAAAATATTTATAGTCTATATTTATATACATAAAATTTATATTATAAATACATTTAATATATAAACATAACACAATTTTCTGAAATATATACATGCATGTGTGCATATTTATATATACATAATAAATATACACAGGTCAAAGATATTAAGATGTCCGCATCAAAATAAATGAGCAAAAGTGATTTTATGTCCATAGAAAGCACATTAAATGCAAGTAAAGTGCCTACTTTTATGGTTGTGAATAAGTGTTTGGAGAATAAAATATCAGAATTTGGTTGAAATAATGTCATATTTATGTAAAAATTCAAACAACATGCTTACTCTGACTAAAGACATATTAAAATATATAAAAGAATAAGGGAACATTACATTTCATTGTGTTTTAAATGAGTAAAATATTCTTACTGCAAAACTTAGGATAGTAGACAATTAAAAAATGTAAAATTACAGCTAATTAGTATTTGGGGTGAAAGTAATTAGTCTTTTAATATGTCATAAATTGATTTTTGTTGTAAATATGCCTGAATGATATTTTAGTGTCTGTCTTCTGTAAATCAGGGAGAAATATATGATATTTATTTTTTGCTCAGAAAAACAAAAACAAAATTGCAATTAAATTAAACAGAAAACATTTATACAATTTTAAGGGAAAAACAACAACAATTTAAAGCAGTATTACACTTATTGTTTTTATGCTTAAACCCTTTTTCTTCTTTATGCAAGCAAGTTTTATTTTGGATGCGATTAATCGTTTGACAGCAGAGGAAAGCATGAAGAGAAACATTAAAATACCGATTCTGTGAAGAGATTTATTTTTCTTCTGTTATTAAGCCCTGGTTTGCACACTTAGAAAAGGCACTGCATCATATAAGAAGGTTTCATAGCATTTCCTTCACAGAGCGAGAGCATAAACAGTGTTTGACGGCTGGAGACGGCACCTGGAGGTGAGCAGGGTCCGTTTGGCCTGATCGATGGTGATTTCACTGATATAATCCTCATGGTGCTTCAGATCCATGAACGAGGTTCCTCTCCTCAAGTCCCAGACCTTCAGCATTCCCTCGTCATCGCCCGTCGCAAATATGTTCTCATCCACCAGCAGCAGGGCGTTGATGGGGGCCCTCGAGAAGATCAAAAACATCAGTGAACATGTCCTCAGCTTTAATCACATTACTCTTCCAGAGCGGCTGTAAGGAGCATCAGGTACTTGTGAGCTTTGGGGATGCGTGTCAGCAGTTTTCCAGCCTCCACGTCCATGATGTGAACCGCCTTGTCTTTAGACACGCTGAAGAGCTCTGAGGAACACAGAGGAGAGAATCACTGGAGAGAAGAACTGATGGATGATGAAGTAATGAAGCGAGACGCAAACACTGACTCTGTCCATCGCTGGAGAACAGCACTTTCCTGCAGGACTTCAGATGATGTCCTGATGACCACAGCTCTTTGTTTTCTCCTTCAGTGCAGGAGTATGAGTATCTGGAAATCAGATCTGCTGTATTAACAACGATACCACAATCCTTCTGCTCTTACACTGATCGCACTCATTGAGCTGAGCTTCATGCACTACTGCTCAAAAGCTTCAAATAGTTAGGGTCTTTTTGCTTCTGAAAGAAGTGTCTTCTGCTCATCAAGGCTGCATTTATTTGATCAAAAATACAGTAAAATAGTGAAATATTATTCTAATATAAAGCAGCTGTTTTCTATGTGAATATGTGTTAAAGTGTAATGTATTCCTGTGTTCAAAGCTGTATTTTCAGCATCATTACTCCAGTCTTCAGTGTCACATGATCTTCAGAAATCATAATAATATACTGATTTACTGATCAACAAACATTTCTGATTATTATCAATGGTTATCATTCAAAAATTTGGACTAAGTATACTTTTATTCATCAAGGACACATTAAATAGTTCAAAAGCGCCAGTAAAGACACTTCAAATGTTACAAAAGATTTCTGTTTCAAATAAATGCTGAACTTTCTCTTCATCTGTGAATCCTGAAAAATAAAATGCATCAGTTTCCACAAATATATTGAGCAGCACAACTGTGTTCAACATTGATAATCAGAAATGTTTGTTGATCAGTAAATCAGTATATTATTATGATTTCTGAAGATCATGTGACACTGAAGACTGGAGTAATGATGCTGAAAATACAGCTGCAGATCACAGAAATACATTACACTTTAACACATATTCACACAGAAAACAGCTGTTTTACATTCTAATATTATTTCACTATTTTACTGTATTTTTAATAAAATAAATGCAGCCTTGAGCAGATTTGCAAAATATGATTATACTGTAAGAGGGCTTCCAGGTTTAATATGTGTGTAATATGTTCTGATGGGATCAGATGAATGAGTTTAAGTGTAAGTGCATCTCAGGTGCTGTATATCTGCTCACACTCACAGGTAAAGGTCTCCGTCGATGTCTCCAGCTGCTAAGATGTCTTGGTTGGGATGAAACGCGATGGTGTTGACGATGGCCTCTAGTTTGATGTCTTCTGGTGTGTCTCGGATCTTGGGTGCTTTGGGTGCTGCTGCAGCAGCCTCCTCTTCATCTTCATCCTCCTCATCCTCCTCCTGTACAAACAGCGACACATCACAGCATGAGCTGCGCTGAAAGCCTTTATCCTACATCTCTGCTGTTCATCGTGCCTTTTACTACTTAATTATCAGGGTTTCTGGTTTACTGTAAATGTACATTAAAACAGACTCAGATAAATCACAAATCTTCAACGCTAGATATAGTATAATAAAAAGAACTCACTTGTTGACACGAATCCTCGTGTTCTATGGGAGACGCCATGTTTGTTGTAGGCGAAGTAATGTGTCACTTCCGCCTCCTGCTGGACTGGAGTGAGCAGCGTCTCTCTACAAAACACAACTACGCTTGATTTCCCCAAAAGCGCAGTAAAACAATTAATGTATCTAATGTATCACATAATGTATTTTCCCCTAATATAGGGATACAAGAATACATTTACAAGCAAATAATTTATTAGAATAAAAAACGTACTCACGTAGTCTATGTTTATATATTTCTGCTTCTATTTTTTAAGAATTATGTAATTATAATAATTGTGTGTGTAATAACATATAACTGTTATAAACATATTGCTGAGTTTATATTAGTAATAATAATAATAATTAAATAAAACTAGTAATACGTGTTAAATAATGTTTCTTCCTGTGATATGGCAGCCAAGGCAGAAACTACAAGAGCTCACATTGAATTAAATGCTAGAGACTGTTTATTATCTAACCAAAGTACCAATATTAACAGGAAAAATATTCATAATACGGGACTTTTCATTGTAAACAATACACCGGGACTCTTATTTTGAAAGATGCATGATATTTGCGAGAAATAATGAAGTAAATAAACGCAGGATTACAGAAAAATAGAAATATAGATATAAAAACAATTCTCGTGCATTTATTTATTTTATTTCCCCTCACACATTTATTTACATTCACAAATGTGTGTATTTATTTATTTGTGTATATATTATTTTTGCACAGTCTGCAGATTGTTTATAGAAATGGATTTAAAATCATTTTTGGTTTGTGTAAGGCCAAGTTAAAGGCTTTGACTTGAAACAGCCACGGATATTTGTGTAGCATTATAGTAAGTTAGGCCCTTCGAGATATGTTGATGCTGTTGTTGTTTGCAATGGCACAAATTTGCACTTTTTGTTTATTATAACATACATCTGGTGCATCTGGTTATGAAAGCTTTTTCCAGACATATAGCTCCCTCAGTCAGTTCCTCAGACTGAAAACATGCACTTCGCTACTCACACACTCTTTGCTCCGACTCTGTAGGGAAGAAAATGAAAAATTAGTTAGCAAATAAAGAATGTTCAATTCATAATTTTCAGTCAGTGACTGGTTTCGAAAACCTGGAGGGCAAAACATTCATAGAACTGCAGCACAAGCCTGGCAATGTTCCATATCATTACAATCCATAGATATTTAGATCACCTCTTTAAAGACTACAACAAGGATATATGAACAAAATGCAAGTTTTGGCCATTTACAATCCATATAAAGAACCCACCGCAATATTTCAATCCCTAAAAACAGTGTGACATTATAAAACATTACACTTAAAGTGCCTTATTAAAACATTTAATGGGAAACTTTGAGCATTGGGTTTATATTCCGGGTTCATCCACTTGCCTATAAAAAGTATGCATCATCAATAAGGTGTAAACTGAATTTGGCCTTTAATATCAGTGTCTTACTATATTAGTACTTACTGCAAACCTTGTAAAAACCACTGGCGGTCAGTGGACGAAAGCCTTGTTTTGCCCTCCAGGGCATTCCTGTAAGGGTGTGATATCACGTGAAAACTATGAATAGAATGAGGGTAAAGAAAAGAAGTATGTGATAGAGTGAGAGTGTATGACAGATATTTTGAAGAATGCTGGTAAACAAACAGTTTCGGTTCTTATTGACATCCATTGTATATTTGGCTATGCTGTGGGAATCTATGGTAACCCAAAGTCTTTGAAAAGATCCTCTTGAACACTAGGTGGCGCTGTGTTCAAACTTCTCAGGTACCTCTGGGAGATGCTGTTGGTGATCCCTACCAATTTTTGTGCCAAAGTGTTCAAAAGATATTGCAATTTATGACAAATTTGAAAATGTCAGACAGGCGGTTCATCCGATCCTGGAACAATTCAGCATGACCCAAGGAATCCACAGACACCAAGATAATGACTTTCTGACAAACTGTTCAAAAGTTATGGACAAATGTCCATTTTTGGTATCTCATCATGACCCGTCGGTGGCGCTGTTCCCAACTTTTCCATTTGCCCTCAGATAATGGTGCTCATGAAGTGCTCTGAGTTTCATTTCAATTAATCATGATGAGAGTAATCAGATGAACTACATTTAATTTTTCTAGAACAAAGGGTTCAAAGGTTATAACCATTTGAAAAGTGAATTTTTGAACAGGTGGTGGCGCTATAGAGTTGGTCCTAGAGACCCCAAAGTTGGTCAGGGTTCTGTTAAGAACGACCCCAATAAATGTGCCAATTTTCATCACTTTCCTATGTTCCATTCATAGGGCTGCCATTGACTCCTTTTTGGGAAAACGAAGGAGGAGAATAATAATAAAGAAAACTAACAGAAACAATAGAAGCTAAGAAATAACATGTCAGTTTGAAAAAAAATAAACAGCAATAAAACTTATGACAAGAGAGAAATGCTGGTGTTTGTGGGCTGAATGGATTGAAGTGCCCTTGGCCTGCACCGCCCTTCCCAGCATGCACTGCTTATCGAGCAAATCCAGGGGTGAAGCGCCGGGCTGTGATTTGCTGACCAGCTGCTGAGTTGAGTTTTTATGCTGGAGCCAGGAGCCGATTCACTGCTGAAGCGCTTCAACAATAGAGAGCTTTCAGAGAAGAGCTGCACAATCACAAGCCTCTCATCATCAGAGACTCATTAATAAACATGCAGGTGTCATGCACGGCAAACAAATCCATAATTCATTTGTTCCAATAGAAACTCCAGCTAATGATTAAAGAGGATTGAGAAGTTTACAGTTTTTCATTCACTAAATCACTAATAGTGTGTTTCAAATGAACGTGTATGTTGATGTTCTTTGGTGAAAATCTGGTTGATTACATAAGCAAATTTCAGGTTCAGTAAAGTTAATTGTCAAAAGCAGCCTAGAATGTTTTGACATTTCCTGAAAGCAGCGCTCCAATGAACATTCACAAAGACATTGTGGTTGAGCTACAGCTCGGGAAGCACAGTTTTGTTCGTGTGACTCTTGAGCAAAATAATCAAGCTAGCATGCACTACAATTGATTTCTGTCATACCATATATTTACTGTACATGTACCATGGTCTCTGTAAATACTGGATTCTGATTGGCTGGAAGGCATGTGTTCAAACCACTGAATCCACAGGTAGCTCCAGTCAGTTTATTCTGTATTAATGCATTGCTCTCTCTAAAACACTCACAAACACGCACACACACACACACACACACGCACACACACACACGCACACACACACACGCACACACACACACACACGCACGCACACACACACACACACACACACACACACACACACACACACACACACACACACACACACACACACACGCACACACACACACGCACACACACACACACACACACACGCACACACACACACGCACGCACAGGGTTTCCATGTTTTATGGGTTCTTCTATAGGTGTAATGGTTTCTCGTATTTTCTATCCCCTTACCAAAACCCTACACCTAAATCACAGAAATTATACTTGTGGTGACATTTGGTCCTCTTAGAGAATACCAGGTTCAGAATGTAAGAATTACAGAACCCCAGACACTTTGAACTTCTGAGATGGACAACACACACACAGTGCATTAACATACAGACATCTGTCTCCACATCCCACTGAGAGAATGTGGGAAAACGCCTCTCTCACATATGCATCAGTTCCTTTCCATCCCCTCTTCCCCTCACCCATCCTTCCCTTCACTCAGCTCACTCAGAATGCTCAATAGTACAATATAATGTTCTACGTGAATGCAAGTGATATTTACAGTCATGTTTGGTATCATTTGAATTGTCTCAGGGCGACTGGTACATTGGTCTCATTCTTATAAGAAGTAAAGTAAAAGGTACAGATCGTAAGAGTTCAGAGATGTTTTGCATACTGCAGAGGGTGGGTCAGTTCCTAGTGGTTTTCATGCAAATTACCTTCTGTCCCTAAAGGTGCTAACTTGACTTGATTAAATTGCAAATTACAATTGTTAGTCCCTGTCTCCACCTCGGGGGGTATTGGTCTTGGTCTGAAGTACTTAAGGAAATGTTGTAAAAGGATCGGGGTGATTCTGTAGCCAGAAGCCCGTAGTGTGGTGTGTCTCGATACTAAACACTATGTATTTCTATAAAGTCAGGTATGCATCTTTTACTCGTAGATTTATCTTTGAGAATTCTGTGTTTTGTACTGATATGATTTGATCTCTTTGAATTGCTGTGTAATTGACATATTCATACAGTATTTACCTGACTGATAATAAATTGTTACATTTGACCTTATTCTGTTTTACTCTGTAATTATTGACTCTAGTAGACATGAGCACCTGAATGAACGAGTAAATATAAAGTCAAGAGTTAACTGGAATAATCAAATATCAGAAGAATACTAATTAGAAATAGACAAGCAATCAATTTGTATTTCAAGCTAAATACGAAGTCATAATAAAATGGAGTCAGATTAGAATTTAACTTAAATTGAAGAGCTTTGCACATTGAAAAGACCGAACACGCAGGAAACCTTCATCCACCATTGGATACCTTCATTGGGCCAAATGTGTGGACCTTACATGATACACATCCCTCTTTCAACAATTCATTCAAAAAGTACTCAAACATTATACTTAACGGGTCATGACCTGAGAAATCACATTTCCTTGACCTTTTGGAATATAAGAGTCTTTGCACCATTAAAACATCCAGCAAGTTTAATAACTTAATACGTCCTCCTCATTATAAACAAAACATGCATTTAATCGATTGGATCCGAGGGGCAAGATGGCGTCACCTGGGCACAAATATTTGCATTAGGGGTGTGCAGCGAAGCCAGTATTGGTATCTGTTACAATCACAAAATTATTTGGATCTGTATTCAGATAAAACCAGCAGTTGATTCATAAATGTGTATGATCTTCCCTTCACACTATGGAAATACAGACAGAAGACAGAAGACAACGAGCACAGCTACATGAGGTCTATACTGTTGAACCAATGTGGTTCAGATGATGGAGGTGGGAGCATGTTAGTACAGTTTTAGGAAACAATTGAGACTAGTTGGTTAGTTTCTCCAGCAACGCAACAGTTAATCAGAGAGTTGCTGGTTGTATAGGAAACACACTACTGGACAGTTTAGGTTAGGATCTCCAGCCCCAATCAAACACACCTGAAGCAGCTCATTCTGCAGCTTATTTTACAGATCATCTGCATATATTAATATTCATTTAAATTAAATGCTTTATAATTATTGTAGAAGGGTGTTTCTGCAACGACGGGCACTTTTGAAAAAACTAATGAATTTTCATTTTCACCATCAGGCTGTAATACATATCAAAAGGTCAACAAAGGTCATCTGGAACATGTTTATTTGTGTTTTTCAACTCTTCTTCTTACCGCAACATTACAATAACGCTCATTATATACATTTTCTTTTTTCATTTCTAGAAAAATGTAATATTTCAATAGCTTTTTTCAAGTTTTGAGCATTTTTGTAAATACTGATATGAAAAAAATAATATACAAAATATGGGATTTCATGGTTTTCTCTATGCCATGTAAAACTTACAGTAATCTTAGATGTTTCCATACACAATAAATATTCAGCTTTTTATGACAGATGTTGCCATTTCAATGTGTAAATTATGTCAATTTAAGTGTTAAAATATTATTTTGCAAATAAAAATATAAAAAAATACAAATACATTTGCTGCAGTAAAGAAATGATATTTTTGCTAATATTGCAGGTAATTGGCAGCTAGCAAGCTCTACAACATTAGTTTAGAGTCTTAGCATCTTAATATACATGAATTAAACAGTAATATACATTTATTTAGAAAATGTAGTTCAAAGTACAGAATTACTAAGCTGTATGGTAAGGACACAGAAAAGATGATATTTACCTTATTTTTGGCCCAATCTGTCAGCAATGTGCTCATATGATCATTTCTGTTTCCATAGAAACTAGGCTTGTCTTTGATCAAATGTCATAATAAAAGCCTTTTCTGTTCATTGTTGCGGTAAGGACTCAAAAGTGAGGGACAGGCACATCTAGTTGAGAAAAATCATTAAAATGATCAGTAAATAATACACAAAAAATGAAATGCTGTAAATTAATATGTATATTAAACAATTCCATTTGAAATAATGTCATTTAGTTTTGGACCTATAAATGCTTCATCTTTTTATATTAAATCACATTGATCATTAATTATATTTTTTGTCGAGGTGTGTAATGACACTGTGAATATATTTATAAAGCATCATATGACATTTAAAATTTCACTGCTGGGACTTAAAAGTGGCCGTAGCTGCAGAAACACCCAGAACATGGCTTGGATGGATTCACTATAAATCATATAATAAGTTTACTCTAAAAGCAAATGAATTTGGACAAAAACAGATTTGAGTGAAACTGAAAATAGCTTTAATTTGTACTGAAGTATTTAAAAAGTAGAAGTAAACTAGAAATATTTTGAAGGAGAGAGATTTTGCATCATAGACAAGATTCACCCTACATTTTATTCAGAAGAGTAACAAATACTGTTTGTGATGTTTATATGCGCTCAGTTTTATAGTGACCTGCTTTATAAGTGTTGATATGTTCAAAGAATTACATTAAAACCTGGGCGCAGGGCGTCACGTGACGTCGCGGTTCTGTAGTCGCCACGCCCCGCTGCGCGTACGTGCGCGCTCACGTTCAACGCGTGGTTCTTTCACACTGCCGCAAGTAACGAAGCCTAGTCCGAATTTTTAAAGCTTCCCGGCGTTCTTTTACATGTTTTAATTGTAATCAACCACTCTGCGTCTTAGACTGAAGCCGGCTGGTCTAGGGGTGGAGTGGAGCGCGTCGAGCGGCGATCTTTGAGCAGCACATTGCGGCGGATTTGAGGCGTTTGTTAGCGGAGAAATGGCCACCGAGGTGGAGACTCTCCTACCGAGAAACCCGCTGCTCCAGCAGGACGAGCAGGATCGGTGCCAGACCGAGAAAGACGGAGGATTCCTGCTGAAGGAGCAAAGCCTCAAACGCGCGAAAGACGAGAGGAACAGCCAGGCGAAGCAGAGCCCCGATCCGGCGGAAGACGACGCCTCGAAGAAGGACTTTACCGAGGCTCCGCCGCCCAAGGTGAACCCCTGGACGAAGAAGATGAGCGGGGTCAACGGACAAACACAGCACGGTCAGTATCACCGGTAACACCGGGCTCGTGTGTGTGAGGAGCGGATCGGTCTCAGATGAGCGAGATGTGATCTCTGTGGCCCCGAGCACTAAACCGCTCATGAGGGGCAGTTTTGTCACATCATCTGACGCTGAATAAATAATCTTTCCATTGATGTATGGTTTGTTATGATAGGACAATATTAGGCTGAGATACAACTATTAGAAAATCTGGAATCTGAGGGAGCAAAGAAAATCGAAATATTGAGAGAATCACCTATAAAATTGTCTAAATTAATGCATATTACTAATCAAAAATGAAGTTTTGATATTTACGGTAGGAAATGTACTAAATATCTTCATGGAACACGATCTTAATATGCTAATGATTTTTGTCATGAAAGGAGAGTGTTAGGGTGTGTTGTTGTCTGTTGCTGCAGAGATAGCGCTGCTGCTGTGGTTCCGGCTGCTGCTGTGTGTCTGCAGCGTTTCTCGTGTTTGTCGGTTAACGTTATTTCTCCGGTTCTCCTCAGACAGCGAGAGTTAGCGTTAGCTGCGGTAACCTTAGGCCTCGAGTCGGTGATTCAGGGTTTTAAACATCAGGGTGATCACATAAGACGTGCTAATGCTCAACAGAGCTGATTGTTTGAGGTTATAAGCACAGTTGAGACGCTGAACCTCTTGCTATTCTTCGCTGCTTTTGTGAACAAATGGCTATCGGGTTAGCATTAGCATTAGCGGCCTGTTGTGTTTGGGCTCGTCTGACAGGCCAGCACTGATGGCTCTTTATTAGCAAAGAGCTGCACAAACCCTTAATTGTTGAGCGTTTTATACTGTCAGATCAGATTGGATGTGTGTGTGTTTATGATATTAAACCGTATTCGCCGAATGTTGCAGCTATCTGTGGTTTATGGAAGGACACGTGTGAGATCCACGTGTTTGTCGCGAGCTCGCTCGGATTCGAGTAAAACCGGTTTGAATCCGTTTTCTGCTCCGAATGCGGGTTTATGAGCGTCTGTCGTGATGTTTAACGCACACACGCGTGTCTGTTAGCCGTTAGCTGCTAGCCTGTGTGCTCTCCTGATGGATATTCATCTGAGATTAACGCTACATGCAGGCGGACCTCATTGAGCGCAGTGCTCTATATCAGCAGAAGCAGAAAGTGCTGTGTTGCAGGGCTGCGGAGCTCATTGAGCTGCTATCCCAGAGTTCCTCAGCATGAGGAGCACAACGTGGTTTGTGCCATGTGATCAGGATGAGCTCTAAAGAGTGTTTGAGAGGGACTCAGTCTGCTGACACCTTCTACATTTCAATGATTGCTGCAGTTCAGTAAGTTGAGTGTTGGTTTTGAATATAATGTTTGTGATGCTTTATATGGGGATTTCCATTCGAGCATTAAGTAGATTTAGTTTAGTTAGTGATGTAGTGTCTCAGTCCACATTACATTCACACTGGTGTTTTAGGAAGCCAAACAATAATAAAAAAATACTTTGTTTATGATGCTTAAAGGGATAGTTCACCCAAAAATTAAAATGTGATGTTTATCTGCTTGCCCCCAGGGCATCCAAGATGTAGGTGACTTTATTTCTTCAGTTGAACACAAACGAAGGTTTTTAACTCAAACTTGAATTAAAAATGTGACCAATTATGTGCCCTGAGAAAGTCAGTCGCAAAAGAGGGACCAGTGGGAAGAATGAGTCTGGAGCTCTGAATAGACTGACCATTGCTGATACGTATGGGTTGTGTAGTTGGTAACACGTCCAGCTGCTTCAGTCCTCTGATCAATCATAAAGTGCTTGGCGCACAAATTGGACTGATTTGCCTGTTGACCTCTGTAGTGATCGTGTATGTTTGATTTGTATGTATTCTTTCCTGCTGGGGAATCTTGGCAGAGTGCTTCTGAGGATTGAGTTAGGGTCAGATTAAAGGTCACGTGAAGGGTCAGGTTAGTTCCAGCAGCTGGAGGAGAGGCTGTATGAACACCTGTCATCTGCTGACTGACTCTCACAGCTGGAACTGAGACTAAAACAGCTCATGTACCTTCATTACGCTCAAACAGAGGTGCCTGCTGATATCAGTTCTTATCCTGTGAATAATAGCTCATTTGTATTTAATTCTCTGCTGTCACTGCGCCAGATATTATAATCTGGGAGCAAAATATTAAGGAAATGAGCAGTGACTTTGTCTTAATTCAGCTGAATATATGCCTGAACTAGACACAAATAAAAAATCAAATATTAAATAAGTCTGTTTCTGAATGACTAATCAATTCTATTAGTGTTATGTATTTTCAGTAAGCAGCAGGGATGAAGCTCAGATTGAGGCGTTTATCTCGTGCAGGTAGAGAACATTAAATCATCTCATCTCAGCGTTAGCAGTTAAATCATGACACGGTATTTATCACAGGATAATTCTGAAAAATTGAATAATCAATATTAATATCAATGAAGCTTCACTTTTCTTGTGAAGAAGCATTAGCTTGACTCTCTCAAACTGTAAGTGCTTGAAGTGCATGTGAATCATTTCAAAACACATGAACAACATCTCCAGACCTGCTCTGAGAGTCACTTCATGAGCATTTGACCGTTTCAATCGAGTAAAACTATCCTCATATCATATACACACAGAACTGTAAAGGTATTCACGACAACCCGGCAAAATAAGTTCCGTTTAACTTGGAAGACACTGCGGCAGAAATATATTAATATTGTTCAGCAGACAGTACATACTGCTACTACTAAAATTATTAAAACTCTATTTTTTTAAAGTAATGATCACACACAATTTCTTCCATGTTTTAATTTTAGTAGTAAAATTTTGCTTGCCAAAATAAATGGTTAGATTTTCAATAATTTAAAAGATAAATCATTTGAAAACCAGATACAGAACAGAATTTCTGAGGAAAAATAAAACATTTCATAAGGCTGTTTTAAGAATAAATTTGAATAAACTAAGTAGTTTTTATGCATTCAAATAATTAGACATACTACAACATAGAATTTAATAACAATAAAACACAGTAAAAGAAAATAAAACGCCCACTTATGAAAGTGGATAAAGATTTCCAATTTCTTGAAGTGTTTAACAACCTAGAATGAATAGAAATGATGATTCTGTCTGAGCTATGTGCTTTAAAACGAGCACGCACTAGTGTAAACTGAAAACTATTGAGCTTTATTAAAATGATTTGCACTGATTTGTGTTGGATATGTTTAGTTCCTTTGTGCCGTGGCTCAGGAGATGAGTCTTTGAGTCTGTATACATAGTATAACGTAATCCTGTTAAAAATGGTTTCATAAAATTGGTATCGAAAAAAGTATTGTTCAGGAACCAGTATCGAACTCAAGGTATCGGTATCGAACATTTGTGAACGATGCCCAGTCCTAATAATCGGCCAGTATTGGGCTGATATTAGACGTCAGCTGAGCATAACCTGCCTCATTCCAGAGCTGTAGAACACTCCAACAGAGCTTCGTTGTGCAGTCACAGCTTCTCATTGACCCTACTTCTGTTGATGTAGCTTAGTAATTATTAAATCACATTTTTAGAAACCATTTAGTAAATGAAGCACGTTCATTAGGTTTATAGTATTATAATTTGAAAACAAATGTAAGCATTTAATACATTTAAAGAAACATGATTATGTGCATTTTTACAGTCATCTAAAAATCCCTGAAATATTCCACATCATTTATCTCCAGCATCGGTGAGGTTTTTCTCATGTCTTTGTATTCTTGCTAGCGTGGCTGTTGTGTGCGTCATAATCACAGGCTTAATATGTTTGAAACAAGGTAATCTCCACAAACATTTTCACATTTCTGCCCACGCCACAAACTCCTGACCCACACGGCAGAAACAAGAAACGAAAACCAGTTCACCCCAACCAGTAAAGCATTACGATAGCGACTGATTCGACTCCCTTCATGCTCTCTCTGTGAAACCTGTGAACCACATTCACCAGCTTTAAAGGGACAGTTCACCCAAAAATACAAGTACAAATACTATGGAAGCTAGGGATGTGACGAGATCTCGTGAGAACGTGACAATATCCTCCCAAAGCATTTTGCAGTGTTTACATTAGAGCTGCACCATTAATCGTTAAAAAATTGCGATCTTGATTCAAACACCCACACGATGTTATTCATGAATGACAACGATTCAGCTGTGTCTATTACATGTTTAACATCGCGAGTGTCAGTGGATCGTGAGAAGCATGTTTCGTCGCTGCCCATGTTAATGAATCAGAGGGACGGCCATCATCACGCTTCCAATGTGAATGCTGTTCTTCACTGATACGAGTGGTGACGAAACACGTGCTGCTCACACTAACAACTCCACTAACACCTGTTTCACATCATAAGCCTCTTAAATACATTCAAACAGGACTGGTTTTATTTAGATTAATCTGTCGACTAATTTATCGATTGATCGATTCATCGAAACTATTAATTTCCCATAAAAAATCTACTTTTGCTTTAAAAAAGGATTTCATAGAAAATTGGATTTCATTTGGTTTAATAAAATATTCTTAAGTAAAATTGGAAAGTGCAACAGTGAAGAAGCAAGAGTCCAAATCACTGAAATCAGATCAGTATTATAGTGTCAGAAAGACTACATATCCATGTGTTCTAGTCTAATAACACAATTATCATCAAAAAACACTCTTTAAAGAAGCATTTACCAGAATATTTATTTAGGTGAAAAAAGTAAATATTTCTGAAAAAAACGTTTTAAATATAAAATCAATTATTTGGAGATTCTTTTGATTGTTAAAATTTAGTGGAACTATTAAAATGGAATCCAGAAAATAATGTAAAACAGAATTTGGTACAGAGAAAACTGTAAAACTCAATTAATTAGGCTTTTTGATTAATAAAATTGAATTTAACTGTTAAACAGTGTATGGAAAAAAACTGGCGCCGACGGCCTGATGATTGTTTTTACACATTACTGCGCGATCTAATCCTGGTTTAATATTGACCAAGCACCATTTCATTCAAATGTCCACTTAATCTTTAATATTTGGCCTTTTTTTAGGACAGAAATGCTACAGCCAGAACATCAAACATGTAAACTCAGAGCGAAGGTTTGAGCTTTCATTTTGAAATCGCGATGTATTCTCCTGTGTTTTGTCAAGTCTATTAGTTGTATAGCGCTTCTAACGATGCAAATAGTGTCAAAGCAGCTTTACATGGGCTTGATATAGAGCTGGGTGCTTTATATCAACTTTACAGTATTTAGACGGGGAATAGTTTGTTGAAATAGTGTCATTCTCCTCTGGCCAGACTAATTCAGCAGTTTAAATCTAGCCAGTGCATTGTTGACAGAACCGGGCTAATATAGTCATACTTCCTGGTTCTAGTAAGAACTGTAGCTGCTGCATTTTGAACCAGCTGGAGTTTGTTTATTAAACGTGCAGAGCAACCACCCAATAAAGCATTACAATAATCTAACCTCGAGGTCATGAACGCATGAATTAATGTTTCTGCATTTGACATTGAGAGCATAGGTCGTAATTTAGATATATTTTTAAGATGGAAAAATGCAGTTTTACAAATGCTAGAAACATGTTTTTCGAAGGAAAGATTGCTATCCAAAAGTACGCCTAGGTTCCTAACTGATGAATTTACAGAGCAGCCATCAAGTATTAGACAGTGATCTAGGTTTATAAATGATTTACTTTATAAATCTGATGAAATGGCGCACGTTGCGTCCCCAGATGAAGGTTATAATAAACCCAAACTCAGAGCAGCATGCAGAGATGAGTTTGAGTCGCTCCTCATGTAAATGATAACAGTTTCTGCTGAATACTGTGAACGGAGCCGCTGTGAGACGCATGAGCTTAACTACACGCATGCAATAATTAAAGACCATATACTGTGTGAACTGCATCACATAGAATTAATTAAATCATAGCGTTTGTGAATTCACAAATGAATGTATATTTCTAAAAGACTTAATGAACATTTTGTCAGAACCACTAGTAAATTACGTTATTTTGTTTAGTTTTAGTATCTGCAATTTATTTTAAAAAATTGTGATTCTCAATTGATCCAGAATCGTGCAGCTCTAGTTTGCATGTTGTTTATAACTGCATATAATTAATTCAAATGGAAGTTTAATTTCATAAAGTACAAGTTGATTTCAAAATGCACCTACATTTTTTAGCATTTTGTGTTTTTCAGTTGATTAAGACTATTTTTATATTTCATTGAGGATATTAATAAATTTTTTTTTAGTCTAAAATACTAGTCTCGTCTCGTTCTCGTGAGCCCAGTGTCGTCTCGTAGGATAAGTGTCTCGTCAGACTCCTAATGGAAGTCAATGGCTATCAGCAGTGGATCACAGTTTTAATGTTTGGGTGAAGCATCCCTTTAAATCTGTAGCTATTGACCCAAAGACTGCAGATGACTTGTAATGAGAAGCACTTCTAACCCTGCTGTCCCTCAAAAGAGAACATTTGAACATGTTTTTACTCCACAGCATCAGTCGAATGTTTGAAATGACTTCCTTTTATTATACGCTGTGGCTTCTTATCACAGAATGAGGCTGGAAATATATAAATATATCCTATACTGTAAAAAAGCCTATTATGATTAGCAATGGGTTATAAATATACATAATTGTTACTGTATACAGCAGGACTGAAAAATATGACATACAGAAAAATCAAATGTGAGAATCTAACAATCATCTGGATAAACCAAAATTGGCATCTCAGAAGTGTAATTATAAACTTACACTAGCACGTCACAATTTTGGGGAAAATCTAATAATTGTATTATTATTACTACGGAGTAAAATATAAAAAACAAAATGACCATTGTAGTATTTCACTGTAAAATAAGTTTTACGCTGTTTAAACATTCTTTTGTTTTGGTGAAAAACTTTCAAAATAAAGCATGTCTTTCATTGATAATTGCTTCTGGTTTGTTTGTGAAGATGTTTGGGGAATGGTTTGTTCCCAAATGCACATTAAAGCATCTCTAACTCAGAGCGCATGTTGAGATGGGGTTATGATCATTCATAATAAACACTGCAGTGTTGCATGAAGAAGAGTGGTTTGTGATGCGTCTCTGTTAGATGCTTTCTGAAACGCTTTGTGTGTTTATGAGGAGAAAGTGCACAGCCTGCTGTGGCTCTGCTCCACAAGTGATGACATCATCACAACCTGCTTCTCATGGCCCATCGTGGGGTTTTTCAGGTTTAGTGGTAATATGAGCAAAACGATTAATGGAACCTATTTTGGATTGTTTAAAGCTATAATCTGAGTTTTTAATAGTCGTGTTCTCTCTTTTGCTGCTCTAGAGCATTCTGGGCCCACGAAGGTGGTGAAGGCGGGGAACACGAGGATGAGACGCGGCGGGAAGGTGAGTGACGTTCATCTCTACAGCAGCAGTGTGTTTGAGCGAGCCCAAGACACATTTACCAGATTAACAGACTTCAGTGACTGCAGGAAATCCTCAGCATGACTGAGACCTGTTTTACATGCACGTGAAAGAAGCACAGACTCCTCTGAATCATGTGTTTCCGCTCTAATGCTGCATGCAGTGCAGGAGCCTCACAAACGCAGCACTGAGACCAGAGTCTTTAATGAGATGTCAAACAAGACTTATTTGAAAGACCGATGCAAGTTACAGTTTCAATAAATCTGACCGAGTCCAGAAGATTAATACGGTTATATTCATGAATGTTTAGTATAAATTAGATCAGGGGTTCTCAAAGCCGGGTTCGTGGCCAGTGAAACATGCACCAAATTACGTGATCAAATTAGTGATCGACCCATATTGATTTTATTTTTTTATAACCGATACCAATTATTTGCATGTTTATGTGCCCGATAACCGATATGCAGAACCAATATTTATTTACTGTTGTAATAAAACCGATTTCATATGGCCCTAGAAAAAGTTTATTGAACCTTTAATAAATTCATGTTAAATTGTATGCATTTTGATTCCAAATGTAACCATTAAAACAGTTCAGAAAAATTAAAATGGAAAAAGTAAATAATTAAAATAAATTAATTAAAAAAATAAAATAAAACACTACAATTTGTTCTCTTAGATGCCATTGGAATAAGTATATGCTGAATCACTGTTATAATTATGAGGGGGCCCTTGGAAGATTTTCTCCCCTGTAAGGGGTCCCTGGCCCCAAAAGGCTTGAGAAGCCCTGAATTAGTTCTGGAGATGATGGATTGTATTGGGCAGCTTCTGATCGCCGTATGAGACCGCAGCGAGTGGCTGTGTTTTACTGAAGAGTTACAGTCTGCTTCACTCTGGTTTTGAAGGTGGGGGATTTTGGAGATACAAACAACTGGCCGACACCTGGAGAGATCGCTACGAAGGAAGTCCAGGTACGACAGTGTCAGAAATCTTCAATCTCAACCATAATTTTCTGTCTGAATGCATATACAGCTTTGATGCACTCTGGATGTAAAGAAACTCTCCGGTGGAGACCGGTTCCTTGCATACAGAGCTGATGGAGTGTAACGTCAGACGGGTTTGTGATTGTTTATCTGTTTGGTTTGATGAACCCGTCAGGTGGTGAAGAAGTCAGTGGTCAAACGAGAGTCCAAAGGAAAGAGGGAAAACGAAGAGAGTAAAGAAAACCTGAAAGCCAAGTCAGACGACTCTGGAGAGGAGAAAAACACTGACGAGGAGTCGCAGAAAAATGGACAAAAAAAGCGAGGTGTTTGAAGAGCTTTATCTGGAACTTTATTGAATGAACACTTATAATTAGGGATGTAACGATTATTTTCCACGTCTCAGAACAGCTCCGTTCACACTGAATGAATGCGGTCAACTCGTTTATTACACGTTCTGTGAGTTTAGCACACATTTGGGAACAACAGCCACCATTTAGGCTTTTTCATGGCAGATGATTACAGTATTTCACTAGATTTGTAAGCCTGTTTTCACCGAAGCTGGAGTTTTCCTTCAAAATAAAAGCTGTACTGTCGTTTCCGTAAAAATAAAAGCTTAAAGTGCAGGATAAATGCAGTCCATATTCAAAATATCTCTTTCAAGTGTAGAAATTAGGAAAGAAGTATTGTAATTTCCCTACTGTGGTGTAAAGCAGTAATATACCTATGATATATTAATTTTAATGTATTTAACAGTGCAGTTGTTTTACAATATATGGCTACTAGTCGTTGTTGTTGTTGTTGTTATATTCTGATTTGTTTGGCTTCCTAAAACAGCAGTGTGAATGTAATTTAGACCGAGACAGTATTTCACAAATAAGAGGGTTGAGTCCCCTTTAAACTTCAGTCATATATCGCAATAAATATTGTATAGTGGACCATATCGCAATAGTATATCGTGAGATTTGGATATCGTTACATCCCTACTAATGTTCCTTGTATCAGCTTTAAGATGTATTATGACATATATTTGTGATGATGTTGCTGTTGTAGGAAATAAGCACAAGTGGGTTCCTCTGATGATCGAGGTGAAGTCTGAGGGTCCTCGCGAGCGCTCGGCCTCCAGGAATAACACGCGCCAGTTTGATGCTCATCGAGTTCCTCCTAACGGCAGAAACGACCTGAGAGGTGCCCACACATCCAAACCCGCCACATCTCACCAGATACACACCATAAACACACTTCAGGCCGTTCACACCAAGGACCAGAACTATAAAGAGATAGTTCTAAAAATCAAATATTAAAGAATAGCAAGAGTCCACATTACAGCTATAACGATAAAGGCACAGAGAAACAATTGTTGGAGTCACTTTCAGAATGATTTTTTGCATCTGGTGAACAATCAGAATCCATCCTGCTATAACGAGCTGGAGAATTTAAAGCGGTAGATGAGTGTACGCTTAGAATAAACAGACGATATCGCCTTAATATAGTGATTTATCAGCTACTGATGGGAAGATTCAGCTCAGACGTAGCTGCCATAATTGTCTTTGCTCTGTCTGCATAATGGTTTGGGATCAGTAAGATTTTGATAGTTTTTTAAAATAAGTTTCTTCTGCTCATCAAGGCTGTGTTTATTTGATTAAAAATACGGTAAAATAGTGAAATATTATTACAGTTTAAAACAGCTGTTTTCTATGTGAATATGTGTTAAACTGTAATGTATTTCTGTGATCTGCAGCTGTATTTTCAGCATCATTACTCCAGTCTTCAGTGTCACATGATCTTCAGAAATCATTATAATATATGGATTTTGTAACAGTATATTTTTAATACTTGTACAATGGCATCTTTTTTTATGACTGAAGGCCAGTATCACTCTGATGTCTCTAGGAAATTGTTATTTTTTCCTAATATTTAACCGTTGACTAGCCATTCAACATTTGAAGCGCTATCCATTTTAACATTTATTAGACTACTTCAAATAACTGTTAATTTAAGTGAACTTAACAAAACAGTATCAATTTTACTGTATTTTCGATCAAATAAATGCAGCCTTGATGAGCAGAAGAGGCTTCTTTAAAACCATTAAAAATCTTCCTGGTCCCAAACGTTTGTATGGCAGTGTAACTGACTTGTTTCCACTTGGTCGGTCACACAGCACTGAGTGTTTGAGTTTGCAGGCTTTGTTCTTCACTACAGCAGTGTGCGCTTGTGCTTGTGTTTGCAGACTGGCACAGTGGGAAGTACGATCATGAGTTCAAGGACGACCATGACGAGGTGTCGAGCGTGAAGAGCGAGGGAGCGCCGTACAGAAGCACCGTCAGGGGCCGCGGCCGGGGACGGGGCCGGGGACGAGGACGCGGCAGAGGAGCCAGCAGAGGTAGAGAACACTTAAAAACACATGGACACTGCTCCAGCACAGATCTCACACAGGATTCAGAGCCTCTTCACTGGCATAGTTTGGCTTCGGTTTGTTGAGACTCATTTTCATTTGAATCTAAAGATGTAAAGGACTGTCTGTCCCCATGTTACAGAAATAACGTCATCCCTCTGGTGGTGTTCGGCCATTTTTGACCAAAAAAATAAAAAAATCTTTTTTTTTTACTTTATTGTAATGGTACAAAACTTGGTACTTGCTATGTGAACAAAAAAAAATATGATGGACATGATTCGAAAAGGTTAAATGGTCCTGATAAAAATAGCCACACTTGTATTGTTCGTGGTTAAAATTTGTCCAAACAATCTTAAATAAAAATAATTTTTGTGATATCAACCTCAAACTTTTTCAGATATATGGCTTTGATTTTCTTGCAGTTTTAGGGTTAAACATGTTTTTGAAAATATATATTTCGTATAAAATTTAAATAATTGTAAAATTGAATTGTTTTATAATGAACTAAAAATGTATTTATTTTTTTAAATTAAGTTTTTGTAAATTTTTTAAAATAGTGCTGTCAAACAATTAATCGCATCCAAAATACGTTTGTTTATATAATATATGTCTGTGTATATTTATGTATAAATACAAACACATACTGTATATATTTACATGTATATGCATTTATATTCTTATATTTTGTTATATATAAATATATTAAATAAACCTAACATTTTTCTTAAATATATGCATGCATGTGTTTGTATTTATATATATATATATATATATATATATAATAAATACACACAGTACACACTCATATTATAAACAAAACCTTTTTATTTTGGATGTGATTAATCGTGATTTAATCATTTGACAGCCCTATTAGTTTATTTTTTGTTAACTTTTTCATAGAACCAAACATTGCAACAACAAAAAACGAGTTATTACACAATATCACCACTTTAGTTTTTATATACCAAAACAATATTACACAACCATTAACGAAAAGAAGAAAAAGGAGAGAACAAACTAAATAAATACAAAATAAATCAAATACAATATTTATTCATAAGTTATAAAAACAATCGTTTTAAACAGGAGGTAAGACCGTAAGAGACTTGAAGTAAGCTATAAAACAATTCCATTTACTAAAATAATTACTTTTCCCAGAACGTCTCATTTTTTCCAATTTCAGAAAAAACATGGTAAAAGTTTCTTTTTTTTCACTTCAGCAATAATCTGCCAAGTGTTTTCTTTACAAAGAGACTAAACTCAAAATGTCGTAAGTCTTGAATTCTTCAGAACTCAGAAATAAGTTGTAAATTTCATTTTCAGATCTATGCTCAAAAAGTGGTTAACGGTGGTTAAAAGGTAATTTGACCACCACATGAACAACACCCCAGAGGGTTAAAAGAGAATGATTTGGTTGATCCTCACAGTTCTGTAAATACTCCAGGAGTTCATCTGCTGTTTTACCCAGTCTGTTCTGGTCTCATCAGGTCATTATGACTACTATGGCTATAAAGGTTATGACGGGAAGGATGGTGCTTGCGGTCAGAAGTTCAACAGCACAATGACCTACTATTATGACAACATGAGCAGCGCTGAGCTGTACGCTCTGGACCAGGACCTGCTGAAGGACTACATCAAGAGACAGATGTGAGTGAATAACGCTCAACCGCGTAATCCTGGAATACACTACACGATGTTCCGCTGATTTATACAGTCTGCAGAAGTCTATGCTAGTTAGAGCCGGTCTGCAGGTTAAAGCTGACCGATTCCATAGAAGATTGTGAAGTGTAGATGATACACAGCAGCTGCAAGATCCTCACAGCAACCCTTCAAAATAAAAGTTTAGTTTAACGTGCAGAAACTGTGTCAGAAATATTACTATTTAGCAGTCTTAAGACTCAATGTAACAATTGCTACTACTACTAATAATAAATATTAATAAACCTTTATTTTTAAAGGAATGATCACATTTGTTTTCTTTTTAATTTGAACAGTAAACCTCTGTTGTGCAGCACTTTGTTTGCCAAAAAATAAAGGGGTTTAATTTTTAGGATAAATTTAATTAATGTTTTATGCCTTCATCTGATTACCAGAAAAAATTAAGACTATTTTATAGGGACCTATTTTTGTTTAAAAAATGTATACAAAAAAAGAATAGGTTTAAAATACAGGCCTGTGGCTCTTAATTTCTTTTTATTGATTCAACATTTGTAAACTGATGTTTACTGTTAATTTTTTTAGAAATATCAATTGCCTTTGTATTAAAACTAAGTTCCCTGAATGTAATCAAAGGATCGAGAATCGAATCGGGACATCTTAGTCGATACCCAGCCCTAGTGTCAATAATGCAGGAGTAAAGAGTAAACACTCAATTTTCAGTTAAAGGCAGTTCATCATTGAATTCAGTGACATCATCATCCAGCTCAGTTCATGCCAGATGATTATTTATGACTTGTTTCTGCATTATTCGAGCTGTTGGGAACACATGAATGCATGACGCAGATGTTCAAATCAGGAGTTGTGTATGGTTTTCTCCCCGTGTTGATGGTGTGTTTGTTTCTGCAGTGAATACTACTACAGCGTGGACAACCTGGAGAGGGATTTCTTCCTGCGCAGGAAGATGGATCTGGAGGGCTTCCTGCCGGTGGCTCTGATCGCGAGTTTCCACCGAGTGCAGGCGCTCACCACAGACGTCAGCCTCATCATAGAGGTCAGATCCTCCGCCGGCCGCCTGCACCGCTGCTTTATGAGCCGCCGTGTTTGACATTTGCTTTTCTTCCAGGCTCTGAAGGACAGTAAGGTGGTGGAGATCATCGATATGAAGATTCGCTGCAAGGAGGAGCCTGAGAAATGGCCGCTGCCCGGACTCTCTTTGCTGGACCATTCACACACAGACTTTTCGCAGCTCATCAACTGCCCAGAGTTTGTTCCCAGGAACGTTGTGAAGAAGCAGACAGGTGAGTGCAAGCCGTAACGGGTAAAGAAGGACGGTGCTGGATATTATGTTGTCACATGACGATATGAAATGATGGGTCTTCCGGGCAAAAAGTGTAGTTTTTTTTTTGTTTTGGGCCATTATGCTTTGGTGCACATTATCTGCCAAAACAACTAAAACCGGTCAACTCGTTTATTACACGTTCTGTGAGTTTAGCACACATTTGGGAACAACAGCCACCATTTAGGCTTTATTTTCATGGCAGATGATTACAGTATTTCACTAGATTTGTAAGCCTGTTTTCACTGAAGCTGGAGTTCTCCTTCAAAATAAAAGCTTAAAGTGCAGGATATGAATGGCTGACAGCGAGCGGTTTAAATACAGTCCAAATTCAAAATATCTCTTTCAAGTGTAGAAATTAGGAAAGTATTGTAATTTCCCTGCTGTAGTGTAAAGCAGTAATATACCTAAGAAATATTTCATATTTATTTTACAGTGCAGTTGATTTACAAATATATGGCTATTACGGTCATTGTTGTTATTATTGATATTATTATTTTCTAATTTGTTTGGCTTCCTAAAACAGCAGTGTGAATGTAATTTAGACTGAGACAGTATTTCACAAATAAGAGGGTTGAGTCCCCTTTAAAAGTTCAGGTACGTGTCAATTCACCGACTGAAGTTTTCTTAGTTAAGAACATGGGTTGCAGCTCTTCATTTTGAACTCTCAAAGTGCATTAGATAGAATAATTTAACTTTTTTTTTTTAATATCGCAATAAATATCTTACCGTGAGATGTTGATATCGTTACATCCCTAGTTCTGACTGAAGGTTTGACCTGCAGGTTCTCCGAGGGCCTCCACGCCGGTGCAGTCCAAGACCGGTGATGTGAGTAACCTGAAGCTGATGCCGAAGGGCCTGTCCGCCAGCCTGCCCGATCTGGACTCGGAGTCATGGATCGAAGTGAAGAAGAGGCCTCGGCCGTCACCGGTGCGACCCAAGGTACAAACACACGTTAGATTAGGGCTAAATCATATTGAGTCGCGTTAAAATGTTGAAATCGATGATCAGCTCTGGCTCGCTGTGCGTCTCCTTCTCAATATATGAGGACTTGACCACATGAACTTCATCTCCAGAGCTGCTCTGAGAGTCATTTAAGCTTTACACCGTTTCATTTGAGAAAAACCTGTCAAACACTGAAACTGAAAGACGTTCACGACAACCCGTCAAATTAAAAGTCTGGTTTTACTTGAAGAAATTATGACAGAAATATATTACTATTGAATAGCCAAGTAAAATAGAATTCTCAGTGATATCATTTTTTTTAAGGAATCTCATACAACCAAGGTATTTTTTATTTCATTTATACAGTTGTGCAGCATCTTGCTTGACAATAAAAATGCAATGTTTTGTTGTAAATTGATTTAATTTCATCACATTTTAAATGAATGATCAAAAACTGTTAGTTTTATCAACTCATTTCTTTTAGAGACCTTTTTTATGATAAATTGGTATTGACTCATAAAACATCCAGAATCCAGAAAAATGAAAAAAAATAATTTAGGGGGAAAAAATAGATTTCATGGGGTCCTAAATGAAAAGCTTACTCTGTAGCGTTTAATTGTAAACAAAATTGTTTACATTTATTCTCAAGGTCTAACAAGCATGTGGAAAGTTTTTCCTTCCCTATTAACGGTAAATGCAAACATCAATATCATATCATATGGTCATTTTTTTTTTTATATATATTTTTGGCCATATTGTCCAACCCTAAATTAGATATTCGGTCATTAGAATTGGGGTAAATACAAAAAATATAAAGGTGCGCTTCCATTTTCTTTTAAGTAAAATATATTTCCCCCTCTTTTATTACTGACACACAGCATGACCTGGATGCTCTGACTATAGTGAACAGTACTCGATATATTTACATTTAAATACAGATTGTGCCTAAATGATGGACAGAATTTCTGAAAATAATCATTCTTATCACCACTTCACATCCACACTTTCGTTATCCTTTCTACCAGCTTTATGTTGAGTACAACAGAATTTGCAATCACTGTGTAACTTTGTTCTTGAGAATCTGTACATCAGCTCTCAGTATGTTAATGATGTCACAGTTTTGCCGAATATAGATCTAGTTTCTATCTAATTGCACTTTGTTGATGCATGTAGCATAATTAAAACATTGATTTAGCATTTGAGAAGATGTTTACGGTAACCTGTTGAATTTGTTGTTACTAAATAAAGAGTTTAAATTTACTTTTTTAACATCGCAGTCAAGTTTTTGTTTCTTGAGCATGGCAAGTACCGAAACCACAGCCTTAAATCTGGTCCGTGTGAAACTGATGTGTGTCATTGATGGACGGTTTGTTGCAGAAAGCGGAAGAGGCGCGGACGCCGGTTCAGACCGGCCTGACCACAGGCGAGGACCAGGACGAGCCGGAGGAGCTGGACTTCATGTTTGACGAGGAGATGGAGCAGATAGATGGCCGACGCAACACTTTCACCGATTGGTCAGATGAGGATTCGGACTGTGAAATCGACGATCGAGACGTCAACAAGATCCTGATCGTCACTCAGACGCCGCCGTACATGCGCAAGCATCCCGGAGGAGACCGCACCGGGAACCACACCTCGCGCTCCAAACTGACCAGCGAACTGGTCAAAATCATTAACGATGGACTTTATTACTACGAACAAGACCTCTGGGACGACACGTACGAGCCCGAATATGCCACTATCAAGGTGAGTTGTCCTCTGATTTATGGCCGTTTGCTGTTGATGCACGTCAGGACTGATCTCTAGTTCTCAGTGCCAGTAAATAGACTTATTTAAGTGCAGAAACGTCTTCAGTGAGCAAGAAAAACAAACATTTGGTTTGATTTTTTTTTTTTTTTTTTTTTGATATTTTTGTTCCCCAATGAGAAAATAGGATGGTCTGTGCCCATGCAAAAAATCTAAATCAGTTATAGAGAGAAAACAGGACGGCACAGGGCTCTACAGTCCGACCAAAAATGCCTGAATCTGTAGACATATTTAATAGCACCAGATAGGGGTGTGCGATATGCAAACTCACGAATCCTATCATAACGAAGTGTAGACACAATGTAAATAATTCGGCGTGCAGTGTAGAGCTTCATTGATTATAAGGGACGTTTGTGAGATCGCGATGAACTGAGATGAGTGATAACTTTTTAATGATTATAAAGCTAGTTTGTAAATGTGATACTGATTTTATACAGCAGCTCAATAAACAAGAAGGCTATATTAAGTGACCCTAATCTATGGATATTGTCTGATTTTACTCTCTAACAAAAATAGTTCCAAAGTCACAGTGGTGTTTAGTTTATGAATGAATCTGTGTTTCGAACGAATCTGAGTCCATTGATAAAAGCACTTCTGAATCAGCCGTTTGAATGAAGGATTCAGTGACAAAGACAGTGACTTGCCGCCACCTTCTTGCGGTTTTAGTTTCGTTTTTAAATATAATTTCAGTTATTGAATCATTTTATATTTAAAACATTAACCTCGTAATATTATTATGAAGTTAAATGCATGCATGCCACCTCTAAACCTCGTTAAACAGTCTGGAAATATACCTAAATGCTACTTTTGTTCTTCTGTGCCGCCTCTGTAGTGCAAAGATGAATTTTGATGATTCTGATTTCATTTGATTGGTTACTTATTCTGATTTTTAAAAAATAATTAATGCATTAAAAATATTAATGCATTTAACATAAGATTTAATAAGGGTTGGAAAAAATGCCTTTACCGAGGTAAAAAAGAAAAAACTTTTGAGAGTCGAAAATGTATTGCCTTGTAATGGGAAGGTTGATTTATTGCTCAAAGTGCTCAGAATGTTTTATAATTAAGAGCACAAGTGCTCCTAATAACAGTTGTCCTGCTGTAGTGCACTAAAAGCATTACTAATACTAGGTAGTGTGTGAGAGCATAGCCAAGAACAAAATGCTAAAATGATAAAAAAATGCACCAAGAATAAAATCTCCTGAAAAGCACAGCAGTATTTCTCAGCCCGTTCTCTGCAGATGTGAGGGATCTGTGATTGGACTGATGTACGGTGACACCGCTCTCTCTGTCATGTGTGCAGATGTGTTTTGTCTTTGAGATTCTGGGTGTGTGTCCATTCTCGCACTCTTCTGTGAGAGCGTGTTCTTTAGCGCCGTGTTTCTGGACGGGCGGCACAGAAAGGTCTTGCACCAGAGCGTTTGTTGTGGTCTTTTGTGTCGTGCTCTTTGTGCCGTTCACGTGCTGTGTCCAGTAAGGCCAGCGGTGCTAGAAAAGCCAGATAGCGTTAGCTTCAGTTTACTGCTGTTTGAGCACAGCTCTGGGGTTCATGGCTCGCTCCGGCTCACAGGTACGAGCGAGATGTGTATCGATTAATGTTTTGCCATAAGAGCTTTAATATTGGTTTTGCTGCTTTCTTTGGTTCTGGTTTGAGTGTCTGGTCTCAATGACAAGTGCTTGGAAGTCTTGTCTTCCAGATTATGAGACTTCTCCTTGCCCTCAGACATTAGACTTTTAAACAGGTAGCCAGAGGACACAGACTAGTCTCATCCATCTCATAGATTAGTTGGAGTAAATTGCTCCTCCTCATTTTTGCTCATTTGTTAATGTTACTCCTGCTGCTATTATTATCATATAGTTGCATTCAATTTTCACGTTACTGTACTGTTATTTTGCACTCAAGTCAATATTGTACACTTGCACATACAGATGTACATAGTCTATACTTCTATATCTACATAGTTTATATTTCTACTTCTAGTTTTATTTTATTTTTTACGTAGTGTTTGCACTTGTCTTGGCATTCACTGTGGACAGCAAAGAAAGAATTTCATTGTACAGGGAAACCTGTTCTGTGCACATGACAATAAACGCCTTGAATGCTGAATCTTTTGAATCTTGTAACAACAGCAAGAAGTGGAGAACTTCAAGAAGGTGCACCTGATCAGCCGAGAGCAGTTTGACTGTCTGACCCCTGAACCGCCCGTCGACCCCAACCAGGAGGTTCCTCCGGGACCCCCGCGCCCCCAGCAGAGTGAGTCTGACCCACAAACACTCTCACACCAGGGCTGAGCAGTATATTGTTATATTACACCTGGATATTATCAGTATTACAGGTATATTCTCCACCTGTAAATGTTAGAAAGTCATGGACATACGTGACCCTGGAGCACAAAACCAGTCATAAGGGTCAATTTTTTAAAATTGAGATTTAATAAATAATCTCTCCATTGATGTATGGTTTGTTATGATAGGACAATATTTGTCTGAGATACAACTATTAGAAAATCTGGAATCTGAGGGAGCAAAAAAATCTAAATATTGAGAAAATCACCTTTAAAGTTGTTCAAATGAAGTTCTTAGCAATGCATATTACTAATCAAAAATGAAGTTTTGATATATTTATGGTAGGAAATTTACTAAATATCTTAATGGAACATGATCTTAATATCCTAATGATTTTTGTCATAAAAGAGAAATGTATAATTTTGACCCATACAATGTATTGTCTATTTCTACAAATATACGTGTTACTGATGACTGCTTCTGTGCTGCAGAGACACATATATGATGTTTGCATAATGCTGACAGACTGAAAGCTGCTGCTGCTTTCATTCAATGTTAATAATCGCTGCTGCTGTTACACTGACAGTCATGAAGAGATTGAATTGGCTTTTTAAAACCGAATGTCTACATTGGCTTGGAAACATTTGCATCTTTCTTATTTTGCATTATTTATGAACGTATGATTTGCCTTCATAAGATTTTTAACAAGTGAATTACATTTACACCATATTAGGAACTTCATGTGCTGCACTTGGAATAGAACTTTAACCACACGGTTAATAAAAACGAAACGACAGCATGATTCAAGTAACATTTTAAGTTGATTTAGTTAAATATATAAAAAATCGAAATCGAACAAAAAAATGTCAGGTTTTATTATTTGCTGTAGTGCCCAGCCCTAGTTTACACGTTTTGCATGGCGATCTCAGGGAAAATACTGTAATACAGTCATCTAAACCATCCTGTCTGACTGTCTTTTCTCTCCCATAGTCCCCACAGAAGCCTTGGCCAACAAACTGTTCGGAGCACCTGAGCCGTCGGGCATGGCCCGCTCTCTTCCGACGGCCGTGCCTGACTCGCCCAGCTACCGCAGCACCAGAACGCCCCGCACGCCTCGCACCCCGCGGCTCAAAGACCCCACGCAGACGCCCCGCTTCTACCCCGTGGTGAAGGAAGGACGGCCGCTGGACGCCAAAGTACGTATCCGCTCTTATAGGCTGGAAACAGTGTGGTCCTGTTAGTTACTAGAGCTGGGAAAATAAATCAATGCATCGCGAATCGAGAAATGATTCTATTCTGAGATTTTCCGAACGCATCATGATTCTCTCTGGAATGGATTCTGAGGTTAGTTTTGATCAGCAGATGGTGCTGCATGCTTTAGAAACAGCCATTCTCTGCTCGTTACCAAATCCTTACACACACTTGAAGCTAAAATAATCATTCATGAGATTGGAAAAGGTTGAAGTGAATCACAAGGGTGTTCACAGTGGGCTGTTTACATTTAATCTGGCATCATAAAAGCATTCTGAGGCAAAGTGAAATTACAGACTCGGCCAAACGCACAAGTGCTGTTCTTCATCAGCATTAGAGTAGAGCGCGATCTGCTGTTATAATATAAGCTCAATCCATTCCAGAGAGACTCATGATGCATTCAGAAGATCTCAGAATCCATCCACCAATAGATTATCATCACAGCCCTAACAGCAGTGTTGGGTGTGACGTCTGTAATTAAATTACTTCTCCACTGAAAGAGTAAAGTGAGGGATTACTGTTCATTTTTAGGTCATTCAATTACAGGTACTTATAAAGTACTTGCGTTACTTACAGTAAATAATTTCAAAAGTTCTAAAGTCAATAAATTTACCGTCTAAATATAAAATTGAATGCAGCGGCTTTAACCCTCCGCACGCCAGCACGCTCACTTTCAGAGAAACCTTAAATACTCAGATACATATAAGACTAAAATCAATAGAATCTAAAAAGCTTGAAGTTTCTGCTTTTAAATGAACGAATTCAAATCGAAAGCGAATGTTATGTGATGAAACTGAGGTAGGCCTGCGTTTTTCCCGTATCTGAGCTCATTATATGCAGTCACCTGCACACAAACGCCCTCACCTACATACAACAACAAATAAAATCAAGATTCATTTCATTTATCGTTTTTAAAAGAAAACCTACTGAGGAATTGAGCTCAAAAGACCAGCGTGATCTGACACGGCTTTATTCAGCAGAGAAGATCATTTCTGTCATTTATTCTTACCTACGTTAGTTAGCGTGTTATTTTTACATAAACCTGGACGGATTTTACTAGTTGGGCTTTTCCTGAACATCTTGCCAAACTGAAATGTATTGTTTAACTTAAGCTTTTTTGTTATTCAGATATTTGAGTATTTCTATTTGTTAAACTTTTATTAAAAATGTAACCTCCTTTGGTTAAGTATTAGTTGTTTTGAAGCTAAACGGCTAAACTATTCTATGTTTGACTCAAATTGAAAGAATAATAATGTTTGTTACTTGTTGAGTAACTAAGTTACTTTTCAGACAGAGTAATTAGTAATTTAAATACAATATTGATGAAGTAATTAGTAACTGTAATGAATGACTTACCCAACAGTAATCGATCTAACGGATGAACTCTCTTTCAGACGCCTCGCAAGCGAAAGACGCGGCACAGCTCCAATCCGCCCATGGAGTGTCACGTGGGCTGGGTGATGGACTCCAGAGAGCACCGCTCCCGCACCGCCTCCGTCAGGTCAGCAAACACACTCTATTCATGACCATTCACATGATAAGACACTTCATTTGAGAATAATAAAGTCATCAGAATGGCACAAACAGACTATTGATGGAGGAGCATGTGATGCTCTTATCTGCTTCAACCCATCCATTACAAATCATGTCCTGCTATAAAGAAATGTATGTGCATGCACAATTGATATTAAATACTAAAGGGATATTAAATGCTAACAGTTAAATACTAAAATTGGATTTTTTCCCATTACATATTGTGGTAACCATCCTAAATTAGATATCATTTGTAAGCCTAAACGCTCAACATCCTGTAAAAATAGTTTTGAAATTGGATGTTGTGTTACCATGGTACTTTAAATCCTTTTATCAGGCCTCTCCCGCTAGTGGGCGGTACCAAGTGTCATATTACAAAACTGAATACAATATTTTATAATCAAAACTTTTTCTAATATTGACAAAACACATTAGTAGAAAGGTCTAAGTCTCAGGATTCTGTATTTGGTGGTTATTTGGTGATGGAAGTAATATTGTGTCAGAAATGTAGGCATTTGTTACAGGAAAATGCATTTAAAAAATGAATTGGAATGTGTGTCAGTGGGTGGCTGTTTTTGGTATAATGCTTAAAACAGCCACAGGAATGCTTCACAGGAACCTCAGTTTGAGAGATATCAACTTCAAATTAGGAACACAGCTTGGTTAAACATTCAGTGGCTTTGAATATAAAGCAAGTTTAGATTCCAAACTATTTTGTAAAATATTTTTATATAAAAAAAGTACATTTTCTTACAGTAAACTTAAACTTCTAACACTTCAATTTTCAGCAAAATTAAGCAATAATCGGCCAATTTAAAAAGGGACCGACCGTAGATGTAAAGCATCCATGAACTACATGCGTTTGTTCAGATTTTGTGCATTTTCACATCTGTGTTTATTCTACAGTGATAGTGTAATAACAGAATAATAAGGTAGATGTCTAGCTCCTACAGTTGTCTTTTCCCCTTCCCTGCTGATGCCGGATGTTGTTTTCTCTGCAGCTCGAATGCGAGTCCGTCTGAAGGCACCACAGCGCTGGGTAATTACGGCTGCACTCCTCAGTCTCTTCCCAAGTTCCAGCACCCATCGCACGAGTTACTGAAGGAGAACGGATTCACGCAGCACGTTTACCACAAGTACCGGCGGCGCTGCCTCAACGGTGAGTTACTCTCCTCAGCTGGAGCGTCGTCTCCTCAAACCCTCGCGCTCACGTCTCTCTGTCGCTCCCGCAGAGCGCAAGCGGCTCGGCATCGGCCAGTCCCAGGAGATGAACACGCTCTTCCGCTTCTGGTCCTTCTTCTTGCGAGATCACTTCAACAGAAAGATGTACGAGGAATTCAGACAGCTGGTGGTGGAGGACGGAAAGGAAGGCTACAGGTATGGAAACAAACCTCTTAAAGGTTTTTAAAAGCCTCTTTTTGTCTGTAGAATAACGTAATGTCATTTCAGCGTTAACAGACGTAATCTGTGATTTTAATTACTGTCCCAATAGAAGATGTTGTTATGAGAGAATTCCGGGTCGAATGACCTACTATTTGTGACCTGTGCTGGCAGAATGAGCAATGAGCACATTTTCAAGTGTATTTTCATTTTATTTCCCTTTCTTAATATTAATAATCACAATATAGCCCCTTTTTTTGTTTATTAAAAATAAGAACAGATGTAAAAAAAACAACAGTAAAATAAATATAAGAATGAAACAAATAGGCCTAGTGCATTACTTTCCATTTTATATCTCAATTCAGAAAAACAAATAATCCGATGTAAAAATCACTTCAGTGTGTTCATTACAAATAAATGTATTATTAAAACTACAAAAGCAGTTCAATCAAGAGCAGGAACGTTTCTTTTATTTGATTGGCCGTCTCTATATAGTACTGTAACGCACGGATCTAATATGTTGCACATCAGATGTTTTCCCCAAACGTTCATCTAAGATATAACAGATTGTTTGCTTGAATATATCAGCAGAGAAAAAGGTTCTCCTCTCAGAAAACACACAAATAAAGATCATTTTAGATGTTGAATTACTATCTGGAGCATTGGGGTCGCTAGACAAGGGCTTAATGAACTCCTTTTTGTAAAAACCTCGACCAAAAGCGATATTTTTTTTGTTTGTAGCTCAAAATTAGACCATGTGCATTCAGACTCATTTAGCCAGCAGGGGTCACATTTTTAGACTGAGCCCAAGACGGTGAAGCAGTTTAATGTACATTGAAATCATTGTTTCTGTTTACAAGCAGCAGTTCATAGAAAATACATTTAATCACAACTGCAGTCAAACACTGATGCTTGTTTTTATAATCAAAAGCTGGAATAAACTCTGCCTGCCACCATTTCTGACAGTCATAGTCCACATGAATGGCACTTTTAGTGTGGTCTTTTGATTTTAACATGTGTGATGAACCGATGGTCTGTCTGCTGTTTCTCAGGTACGGGCTGGAGTGTCTCTTCAGGTTTTACAGCTATGGACTTGAGAGGAAGTTCAGGCCGGACATATTTAAAGACTTTCAAGAGGAGACCGTTAAAGACTACGAAGCAGGTCTGTCTCTGCTCGCAGATGTGTGTGGGGGGGGTCAGTTCACATGTGAATCACGATTCAGTCTCAGATTTCTAGTTAATATACTACTAATAACATGTTGTCGGAACAAAAGGAAAAACGAATACATCCTGCCCCATTTTCAGTGAGGGCAAGTGTTTGGAAAAATATTAATTATTGATCTTTTGATATTATGGGAGGCTATGTTATGGTTCTATGGAACCACTAAAGGTCGTCTGTTACATTACAGTACATAAGATTTAACTTACCACATAAACAGAGTAATCAGAGAGGACTGAGGATGATGCTGAGCACCACTGACAAGCATCTGATCTTGTAGAATATGTGGTAAGTTTGCTGCTCTGTAGAATAGAGTCGGTGTGAATCTCGAAAGGGAAAGTAAAAAGCGAGCATGCATTCAATGCCCTGCATATTAATAACGGCTCCCTGATGCCCACAGTTTATATACAGTATAATTACCCAACAATATAATTAAAATATATTTTTCTTTCCATCTCGTATTTATTCCCTTTAGGGGTTCAGTATACACATCATTTCCTTTCTGAACACGGCATTCGGATTCGGGAACATCCCTAATGGGAAGTGTAAAAGTATTAGGAAGTTAATAGTTAGTAGGAAACGCTGATTTCTTGAGTCAGTGCTATCCATACTATAGACTGGGGTGTTTCTGTATCAAAATACTGGTGCGTTTGACGTCCAGCGTGCACAAAAGAATTGATAGTCGTGATTAAAAACTGAAAAATGGTGAATCAATATGAATCGAATCATGAGGTACCGAAAGACCCCCCCCTACTGAAATAATGAGGTCTAGTTATTGGAGCTCTTGATTAATTGTCCTTCATGTACTCTGACAGGCCAGCTGTACGGACTCGAGAAGTTTTGGGCCTTTCTGAAATACTCTAAATCAAAGAACATGGAGATTGACCCCAAGCTGCAGGAATATTTAAGCAAGTTCAAGCGTCTGGAGGACTTCAGGGTGGATGTGAGTGCAAGAGCATTTCTTATTTCATTTGGCGTTTGCAGGCTTGAAATCAACATGGCTTCTTTCATAATGCATGTTTGACCTATTGTCTCTGCTGACAAAACACTCAGAAAGAGACGCTTCATTTCCGCATTGATACAAACAAACCCTGCCACGCTGCTGGGTTCTGATTGGTGTTTCTCGTGTGCATCACGAGATGCGTGTCGTTAAAGCTGTGTTTTTCCCCTGCCCTTTAGCCCCCCATGGAGGACGGCGGGCGTAAGAGACACCCTTCCAGCGGCGATGGCCGTCGCCGTCATCCCTCGCAGCCGTCGAGCCGAGCGCAGGCCGCTCCTGCTGCCAGACATGATGCCAAACCCCCGGGTCAGCGAGCAGCAGCGCCCAAATGAGCGTCTGACCCGTCCGCACAAGCATGACACAACGGCTCACGATCGTCAAATCAAGGCTCTTCCTCCTCCTCCTCCTCCTCGTCACAGCATCTGTGCGTCAGAAACGGACAGCAGAGGGCACCAGAAATTCTTCCATGCTTTGTTTTATGAAAGACTTCAGTTTTATTCCTCTTGTATCATCCACCTTGATTTGTTTAGTTGTTTTAAGGGTTGCGTTGAAGGGTAAGATTGCTCTTGACTAGAGTAGGTACTGGATGAGACAAACACTTCACTCACAAAATCATGTGATCTGCAGTTGTTGGAGCCGGATGATTTTATTTTGCTGGTTTTTCGGGGGCCTTCGATACATTTCCTAGCAGATGGCTTCCAGGGCTTGGGCATCACTGTGACACTAACGTCCCGCTCGCCAAATCCTCTCGTTTCCCTCCACGTGTCTGTTACAGAAGACAGCGACGACGACTCTTTAGCTTCAGCGAGCTGCGCTCAGTTGTGTTCATGGATCATTCCTCTGCTCATCGTCCTGCGAGGAAACATCCCAGATCGAGTGCGAGTTTGTCCCCGGCCCTATGAGTGTTAATCCTAATGTACATATGAATTCAAGAAATTAAGAGACATTACACCACCTGGTTGTACGTGTCATTTATTGTTTATAGAGATATATTTGCCTTATGTGTGCACCTTTTTTTATGCTGGCCCGAATGCGTCTGAGCTTCTGCGCTGGAGCTCGGTGTTATTACAGGTTCATTTTAGTATCACTTCTTGACTTTCTTCATGCTAACAGCAGGACGGTCTGACTAAAGGGAAACTGACCTCAGGCTATCAGCTGGAATCGTGAAGAAAGACAAACTATGATGATTATAAGTGATGCATCTGAGAACTTCTCCGACTGCTTTTGGATCACAAGCAATATTCCAGTCGCTGATCTAATTTATGGACTTTCACAGGAGTTTGGCTGCCATATGAACATCTACCTGTTGGTTTGCTCCAATGTTTTCAGTTGTTTTGGTTTCCATTCATCTCTCTGGTAATATTTAGATTTGAATTTTATTTCGTATTAACCTGTGACACGTCGAGCAGTTCCCTTCTCCTGCTTTCCCTCGATAGACCTCTTCATTCAGAGGAGCTGTGGTCAAATCTTGTGATCACTGATGTAATTAAAAACATTTTATTCAACTAAACGTTGTGGAAAAAGCCTCTCATCCGTTGATGCTGGTAATCATTCATAAAGTCATATAAATAACTGTATGCATTTATTAAAACTGTTAATACTTCAGTACCATGACGCACACACAGATATATATTTGGCTTATTGAGAGAAGAACAATGGGAACTGTGAAATCTTGTATCAGAACATGTTATCTGAATTATAGGCAGATGTGATTGCTATTAGTGTGATTTGTAGAATTCTTTTCTTTAATGAAAAAAAAAAATTAAAAAAGGTCAAAACCCTTAAAGCAGCTGTTGAGCTTTTCTATGAACCAGACGAGTTATCTGTAGATTTCCATGAGAGGGGATTATCCGTCACCTCGGGGGTCTGTATCATGAAGCTGGATTAGCTGCTCGCCAGATCAGTTTCAGTTTAGTTTGCAGCAATCCTGGGTTTAGGTGCCATGAAAGTGGCTTGGCTTTTAGCTGCATTCATTGCCACAGTAACTTACTCCACAGCTAACCTGCTCCGGGGAAGCTTATGTTCTGGGTGAGAGATCTCAAACTGAAACTGGACCAAAGTGATGTCTGACACAAACAAATTCACTTCAGCTTTAATAATCACTAAGAATATGTTTTTATGATTTATATAATTATTATATGATTTATAATGAATCCATCCAAGCCATGTTCTGGGTGTTTCTGCAGCTACGGCCACTTTTAAGTCCCAGCAGTGAAATTTTAAATGTCATATGATGCTTTATAAATATATTCATAGTGTCATTACACACCTCGACAAAAAATATAATTAATGATCAATGTGATTTAATATAAAAAGATGAAGCATTTATAGGTCCAAAACTAAAATAAGCTAATTGAATTACAATTTGACATTATTTCAAATGGAATTGTTTAATATACATATTAATTTACAGCATTTCATTTTTTTTTTGTGTATTATTTACTGATCATTTTAATGATTTTTCTCAACTAGATGTGCCTGTCCCTCACTTTTGAGTCCTTACCGCAACAATGAACAGAAAAGGCTTTTATTATGACATTTGATCAAAGACAAGCCTAGTTTCTATGGAAACAGAAATGATCATATGAGCACATTGCTGACAGATTGGGCCAAAAATAAGGTAAATATCATCTTTTCTGTGTCCTTACCATACAGCTTAGTAATTCTGTACTTTGAACTACATTTTCTAAATAAATGTATATTACTGTTTAATTCATGTATATTAAGATGCTAAGACTCTGAACTAATGTTGTAGAGCTTGCTAGCTGCCAATTACCTGCAATATTAGCAAAAATATCATTTCTTTACTGCAGCAAATGTATTTGTATTTTTTTATATTTTTATTTGCAAAATAATATTTTAACACTTAAATTGACATAATTTACACATTGAAATGGCAACATCTGTCATAAAAAGCTGAATATTTTATATTTATTGTGTATGGAAACATCTAAGATTACTGTAAGTTTTACATGGCATAGAGAAAACCATGAAATCCCATATTTTGTATATTATTTTTTCATATCAGTATTTACAAAAATGCTCAAAACTTGAAAAAAGCTATTGAAATATTACATTTTTCTAGAAATGAAAAAAGAAAATGTATATAATGAGCGTTATTGTAATGTTGCGGTAAGAAGAAGAGTTGAAAAACACAAATAAACATGTTCCAGATGACCTTTGTTGACCTTTTGATATGTATTACAGCCTGATGGTGAAAATGAAAATTCATTTGTTTTTTCAAAAGTGCCCGTCGTTGCAGAAACACCCTTCTACAATAATTATAAAGCATTTAATTTAAATGAATATTAATATATGCAGATGATCTGTAAAATAAGCTGCAGAATCAATAGAGAAGGCTTTAAAATGATTCGCTGACATGTTGGAGTCTGTATTGCTATATAAACTAACTCGACCAGTTTCACTTGTGACTGCAGCGATAGAGCAAGATAATGTCTTTCATTTCTCTCTTTCATGGACAAGTGTTTAATTCCTCATGTTCTTTCAACAAAAGAGCTGAATCTGGCCAGAAGTGAAGCCCACTTGTTCTGTGTTGTGATTGGCTGATTTCTGAGCACCTGGCTGTGATTGACAGTAGCCCTGAACACCTTGATGAGCTGCTTCAGGTGTGTTTGATTGGGGCTGGAGATCCTAACCTAAACTGTCCAGTAGTGTGTTTCCTATACAACCAGCAACTCTCTGATTAACTGTTGCGTTGCTGGAGAAACTAACCAACTAGTCTCAATTGTTTCCTAAAACTGTACTAACATGCTCCCACCTCCATCATCTGAACCACATTGGTTCAACAGTATAGACCTCATGTAGCTGTGCTCGTTGTCTTCTGTCTTCTGTCTGTATTTCCATAGTGTGAAGGGAAGATCATACACATTTATGAAAACTGCTGGTTTTAGTTAGCTGGTGAAGTGGATAGTATTAATGGGGTCATGACATGGATTGTTTTATTATTTTAATATGTTTCTTAAGGTTTACTTGTAATGTTAATAAAGTTTTTTGCACAAATAACTAGATAAATAAGTGGGAGATGGTCATTTTCAGCCCTCATTCTGAGCCTCTCTCTCTCTCTGAAACGATCTGTTTTTAAGGGGCGTGTCCTTTAAGGCTCGTCAGTAATCAGCGCTGTTATGATTGGCTGAAGTCACTGCATAGGAAACAGTATCAACGCCCCTCACTAATCACTATTGCATGTTTCCAGTGTTTTAACAACATGATCAAAATAAAACGCTCATTTCTTTACGGTTTGTGCTGCAGCTGCAGTCAGATCTAGTTCTTCATGTTTCTCCATGACTCTGTGCCTCGATTACAAAACAAAATCCTCGCCATTAAAATAAACTATCCACTTGTTCCTTACGCTGGGATCCTTCTGATATCTGTACAAAGACGTGAACGAGCTGCTTAAACCAAACCATCTTTCACTGCATTTGTCCTGACGACAGACTCATATCTGTAACTGTATCCAGTGTAGACACGATTTAGATCTGATTCTGACGCATTCAGCGTGATCACGTGTCAGCGACAGAACGCCAGTGGGCGGGGCCTATGTCGATGTCTTGCTCTGGAGGCGTGTTTATGCAAATATTTGTGCCCAGGTGACGTCATCTTGCCCCTCGGATCCAAACGAGCCGTTTTTGGAGCTCGATTAAATACATGTTTTGTTTATAATGAGGAGGACGTTTTAATGGAGCAAAGACTCTTATATTCCAAAAGATCAAAGCAAATTTGATTTCTCATGTCATGACCCTTTAATATGGAGTTCTAGATCTACCATCAGCTATAATAGCAGCGTGTCGTGATCGTTCCTGTAGGCATCTGCACACACCTTGCTGTTCTTTGTTGGACTGAAGAAGTGCAGACCAGGTGTGGAGGTCAACACTGTTTCAGCTGTTGTCACTCACAATGTGTTGTTTTATAGAAACTTGATTTCTTATAGGCATGATGCTTTTGCAGGAAGATGTGTAATGAACTTCCCTACATAGTCAACTGTGTTACTCTTGTTCTGTCTGTGGGACTTGGCATTTCTAGTTTGGCATTGATCTTGCCATTGTCCGGCTGATTTGACAGTTTATCGCAAAGGAATACAAGTTCCTGGACTCGTCTTTTTTTGATCACTGACACCATCAGATCCTGTAAGAACAGAACCATTCATCTTGAAATGATCATTACATGTAAAAGAAGGTAAATCACAGGATGGGCATTGGGCATGGGGCATTATCAGTATTACAGGTATATTCTCCATCTGTAAATGTTAGAAAGTCATTAAAATATGTACTCCCTGGAGCACAAAACCAGTTATAAGGGTCGAAGTTTTGAAATTGAGATTTATACATCATCTGAAGCTGAATAAATAATCTCTCCATTGATGTATGGTTTGTTATGATTGGACAATATTTGTCTGAGATACAACTATTAGAAAATCTGGAATCTGAGGGAGCAAAAAAATCTAAATATTGAGAAAATCTCCTTTAAAGTTGTTCAAATGAAGTTCTTAGCAATGCATATTACTAATCAAAAATTAAGTTTAGATATATTTACAGTAGGACATTTACTAAACTTCATGGAACATGATCTTAATTTAAAGTAAGTGTATTTTTATGATAGCGCTACGATAGACTATGATATGATATCATTTTATGATGGACTGTTATAGGGTAATCATAATATAATGCAATTAATCTATGCTTTTGTTTTTATTTCTTTTAATGTTTAATGAATTTAACTTCTGCTTTAAAATGCATTGTTTTTGTTTTTAGATTGTAATGTTAGAATGTAATGTGATTTTAACCATTTTTTGTATGATTACATTCACTATATTTGTTTTCATAGCCTATAATATAAACATTGTTTCACTGGACAACATTGGGCAGGATATAAAAAAATAAAATAAAAAAAAGATACAAATAGAAAAAATACAGATATATATCACAATTCAGCAGGTCATATGGGCAATTTTCACCTACTTTTTAAAATTCAGACACACTACTTGTTAGGGATGTGTGATATTCTTTTACAATAATGTGGTAATTGTTGTTTTAATGATTTTATCAAGACATAAAACCAAACAAAAGCGCAGCCAGAGAGTGCAGGCATACACCGAGTGATGGAGGGTACACTACTGTGTTATGCATTTACAATTCACACTTTATTAAAATACATTTAGAATTCACCCAAAATTCAAGATATTGGGGCAAAAATGCCCCTGTATGACTCTGTTTTAATCAGTTTCACACAAATGATGCCGTTTTTCTCTCCATACACCTGCATGACTGCAGATGTGATATTGATTTGTCGAATAGTTCAGTAAACAAGAGGTTAATACAGAGTGACTTATATTTTAGACACATCAGTACCCGTTTTTGCTCACCACCGAAAATAGTTTGAAACAAAGCCACATGAGATCTGTTGTGCATCTGTGTTTCCGTCCTGGATCATGGCTCACTCGTGCAGTGACCTACCGCCACCTGCTGGCGATTTGCATTTTATATGGAACAAATATTAATATTTTCACAAATGTCTTATTTAGATTTACAGTTTCCTCTTTCTCTCTCTCTTTAAAAAAAATCATTCTGAAATATCAGTATTCAACTTTATTTCTGCATTTGTAACTGCAGGTTAGCTGCATTCATGTCCTGCATTAAATGTCTAAATGCATGTAAACACCACTTCAGACGCAGACTCTGTGCCACCTCTGCATTGCAAATACTAATGTTGTGATACTGATCTCATTTGACTGGTAACAGCCCTTGGTGTCTTATTGAGCAAATGTAAGAATCTGACACAAAATAGGATGCATACATTTAATTAGGTTAGAATAATTGGCCTTATAAAGGTAAAAATGCCCATAAAAAAATCTATTTAAATGTATTGGAAAAGTTTGTTTCTGTTACTCCTGCAAACTAAGCACTGCACAGAATGAAGAATCTCAGACTTATATCAGATTATCATTAGCAACAAAATTCCAGAAAATATTGAGATATCCTTTTTTGTCCTTATGGCACACCCTTAGGACTCATTGAATAAACTGCTGTACAGCAGAGAAGTATGCATACTCCGAGATCAAGCACAATCCAGTTCCATGCTGAAGTTCACCTGGGTTACTCTAGTGTAAGAGACCTGTTTATGACCCATCAAACCTCCCCAAAGTTCAACCGTGTATAGATTAATGTTATCAGACTTTTAAAAACCTGTTACTCCGTATAATCACTGAACTCTGAACTCATAAACAGAAGATTATTCAGTTTCTTTGCTACAGACAGACATTATTATTCACTATACAATCTAAACACGCAAGTATTTATGACATTTTAAGATTATATATGCCGTGTAATCTGAATTCATGCAAAGTGTGCTGAAATTATTATCAGTACTAACATGGTTATCAGAAAAAGCAGCAGTTATGATTTTACAGGGCAATATTTTCATTCAGCATTCATTTTCCTTCTCAAGTAAATGCATCTTGCTTCAAAAATTTTTAGATATTTATACTAGAAAATAAGTCAGAAATACTAAGAATTTTTTATTTGCAGTGTAGAAATGATTTGAACTTACCATATCTAATAATAATTCAATCTTTTCATGTTTTAATCAGACACTATTAAAAGATGTCTGCTTGTGATATTGCTTGTGAATCCAAAACAAGAAAGGATTATGAAATCTGTGTAATGACAAGGTTTTTAGAAAACTTACTGGTCTAATAATAAATCCCTTAAAATCATTCAATGTTATCATTATTGTTGTTTAATCTTTCATTTTCAGTGAAATAACTGCATGCATAGCATGAATATGAAATATATTTAATCTATATATATATATCTAGCAAGAACTCATGAGTAAAAGTTTGAATCTTCTCTATTATGTGTTTTCTATTGTTTTTAGACTTTTTTTTAATAGCATGATCAAATCAAATCACATTTAATTCAAAAGATCAAATCACTTATTCTTTATTCTTTGGCCGCTGCATACTCGCAATATGGGTTTGGACTTTCCTTTTCTTTGCGATGAAGAACAGTTTGCATTTTCAGAAATGAACTGATGAATAATATCTACTTTCCACTCAAGATCTCCATTTAATAAAAATAATCATTTTATTTTATAGCACTACAACATAAAATTATAATATTAATATCTCTTTAATATGATAATTTTCAAATGTTACACCAAGAAGATTTTATTTTGACGGAAAATGCAGAGAGCCCAGCTTCTCCCTCGTTAGGAGCAGGTTCGTTAGATGCAGTATTTGTGATTTGCTAATCACGCTAACCAATTTTAATTACAATTTTATTTTGATAAACTGTATCATGCAGCCATTGTACAAAACTGGCTAAAAATGTACAGATGGCACTTCTGGTATTTGACCAATTACTCGAGATGGGTCGAGTAACTGAGGATATAGAAGTTTAACTAAAGCAAAGGTGACCGCTGGAATGAATCGTGTGCCGTTTGAGTCAGTAATGATTCACAGAGATGTGTGTTGAAGGATGTACCGGATTGTTTTTGTCAGGCTGAATCTGTAACGTGTGATGAAGTTTGGCTTCCCTGTCGAGTCAACCATCATCAGGAGGGCGTTAAACAACCAAAAAGCCAGCGTTGGCACCATTTCCACCCAAAGCTTGGTGAAGTTTGGTCCATTGTGTTTGCCAGAAATCTCCTGATGCTCCCCAAAACCTCTGCAGCAAACACTAACAGATCAGTAAGAACCAGCATTACATTTATTCTTGACATGAAATTCAGATCATCATGATTTGAAAGGCAAAATGCAAACCATGTCACAGAGTTCCTAAACCCGACCAGAAAGAAAAGCCCAGATCCGATGACAAAAGCTGCTTTCTTCAACGAATCCCAAAGTCCTCCTGTATTTTCCTGTTTACAGAGATGATCATATGATTAACATCCTTGAAATGAACGAATGCATAAAGCTCGATCACAGCAGCCTTTATAACTAAACTGGTTCATGCACTTTTACACAAGCAGTCAAAAGCTTGAGCACACTTACACTTCTACTTCTCAAATAAGTAAAGTCAGCACATTATAAAATAACACAACACTTCTGACAGTGACAGAAATAACAGTCTGAAAGGATAGTATTTTAATGATCTGATATATTATTAAGTAATTATGTTATAGATGTGCAACTCTGTAGGAGTTATTTGTCTGATGTGTTTTCATCAAATGAACAGCAGCTTCGATGAAATGTCGACAAACATCGTTCGAGTCTGAAAGATATGCTTTAAACTAAAGAATAAACCGATCTGTCCCATCAGCAGCATAGCGTTGATATTTATTATTTCTTTGTAAACTCGAGCGAAACATTCTGAATGAAACACTGTAGCGATGATGATGATGATGATGATGATGACGTAACGCGCCCGCGACACAGCTCGACTAAAGCTGTTACAAACGCGTTACACTGAAGCATCGGTGACAGAACAAACCTAAACAACTACTGAAAGCATCGCAATAATGTGTTATAAAGTGAAGAGACTCGCTCCGGCCATGATGTGTGTCAGGAGCTGCTCTGTGATTGGTCGACCGCTGGTCAGCTGATCCCTGCGGAGTCAGAATTACACTTTATAACATATCATTATATATGACCCTGGAGCACAAAAGCACAGGTATATTTGTAGCAATAGCCAACAAATGGTTGTATCTCATTCAGCTTTCAGAGTATGTATAAATCTCAGTTTCAAAAAATTGACCCTTGTTATGGTTTTGTGGTCCAGGGTCACAGCAGAAATGACCCACAGAGAGATTTCTTCATCATGTGAAAGCTAGCTGATCGTTTTATTGGAGACTAACATTAGCTGTGCATTAGGACATTCATTAGAAGGGTTTCAGGATCCTGAAACATCAGACAAACTTCCTTGACCCGTGCTGTGCCGTGTAAGAACACAGGCCTTTTAACTTTAATACGTTTTAGTTTTTTACTTTAGTGTGTGTGTGTGTGTGTGTGTGTGTGTGTGTGTTTAATAAATCAAATCAGATCAAACCAAACTGATGACAGACAACAACAAAAAAACAAAAAACAAAACAAAAACTAAGTTAAAAAATATCCTATGACTGATATACAGGCGTCTATAGTGGTATTATTGTTCAATTGAATGTATGGTAATAAGTGGGGTTATTATTCAGTGTTTTTCATTCATTAGACTTCAGACATTTTCTCTCATTTTTCTCATTTCGGTTTTTCTCATTTTCTCTGGTGATAATTGTGAATCACTTAACACATTTCATTCCTCTCTACAGTCATCTGAAACTTTTTTGATGGCATCATTATTATTTTATTCGCTGCAGTGGTGCAATGATCGACTCAAATCCCCTTCCTTTATACAGCACTTCATACAGATAGTGTCTAAGCAGCTTTAGTGTTAAACAGGACAATAGTGTGTTGATGATGCAAGAGTACAATAGCAAGCACTTAATTTTTCAGTCTCTGATGATTGTCACTGTAATTAATACAATCATGACCTTTAAAATGAAAACTATTATTTTTGTTTGAAATTGACAGCTGTTTGGGGGATTATTTATGTGGACAAAATATTTTTTTCCTTCATCTACTCTATCACTGTAATGGTTAAACAAATTAAGCACAAAATATCAAGGGTATCTAGCCTATACAACATGATACAAATATTGTACAAGTATTTAATTATTATTATTTTTCCCAACTTGAGTCCAATCTTCAGATGGGATCTGGATAATCCTGTTTTTTTATTTATTTATTTTCTTTTCGGATCAAATGTATTCCAATTAAACAGTTCAAACAACACATACTGAATACTGTTTTTTTTTTTAACAATCCCTTTTGAAATTTTCACATTTTGATCTAAGACAGCCAAAATCTGATCAAATTTATTTAGTACAACTAGGCCTTGGAAATATAATGCATATATGTGACCCTGGACCACAAAACCAGTCATAAGGGTCTTTTTTTATTATTGAGATGTATGCACCATCTGAAGCTGAATAAATAATCTTTCCATTGATGTATGGTTTGCTATGATAGGACAATATTTGGCTGAGATACAACTATTTGAAAATCTGGAATCTGAGGGAGCAAAAAATAAATAAAAATCTAAATATGGAGAAAATCTCCTTTAAAGTTGTTCAAATGAAGTTCTTATCAATGCATATTAATAAGTAAAAATTATGTTTTTATATATTTATGGTAGGAAATTTACAAAATATCTTCATGGAACATGATCTTTACTTAATGTCCTAATGATTTTTTATTTTTGCATAAACGAAAAATGTATAATTTTGACCCCTACAGTGTGTTGGCTATTACTACAAATATACCCGTGCTACTAATGACTGATTTGTGCTCCAGGGTCACATTTTATCAACAGTTTTTATCCAAAATGTTCTTAAAGCCAGAAACTTTTTCCCCAGCAGATGGCATTCTTCCATAACTCTATAAAGCGGACAGAGCACAGCGGCCTCTGCTGACCGGGGACTCTCTGGTTCTCAGTCGCGCTGTGGATTGTGGGTGTCTGGGACGTTGCTCGGGCTTGTCAGGCTTTAAGCAGTGCTGGACTGAACGCGACGCGACGCGACGCCACGCCGTGCTCTCTACTGTAAGCATTCCGCCGTCACCCGCGCGTTCGCTCTCCACGCTTCTCGGTGATTCCTGCGCGTCTGCGGGCCGCGACTCTCGCTTTCGCTTCATCAGGAAGTTCCAGCTGTCATCGCATGTGAGAAATATAATGAATAAAACGCGGAAACATCGCTCTGCGCGCGCTGCTATTTCTGATTTCATCACATGAACACGAAATACTCAACAGCAGCATGTTCATTTATAGCGTCGTCAGTTTAGTTTATATTATTAGTGTTGATGTTGCAATGCTACATTTTATTGTCGCTGCCAACAAACTTGTCAAATACACAAACTGTTCAGATGCGTTCATGTCAGAATAAAACATGACAGACTCATATTTGTGCGCTAATGATCTCGTTCACTCATCAGTCCCGTCATTTGGAAGAAAGTGGATGTTTTTGAACTAATTACTGCTCAACATCTACTGAAGTCTCTGGATATAGACTGACTGATGACATATGCATCATTCACAGAATATCACATTCTTGGCAAATTAATTGATCATAATTAGATTAGCACATAAACTTTTTATTTGCACAAAACTAACTAGTTTGATTCTTGAATTAATATTGCTTCTCATTTGTGCCAGCATGCTTTGTTTTAATGCAGAATGAAGAAATGCATGGACAGGACGGGGAAACTTCATCATGTTTTGTTCCTCAGGCATCATGTCCAGTCGAGGTGGGAAGAAGAAGATCTCCAAGACGTCCAGGTCTGCTAAGGCTGGCGTGATCTTCCCTGTGGGACGGATGCTGCGCTATATTAAAAGAGGGCTTCCCAAATACAGGATTGGTGTTGGAGCTCCAGTCTACATGGCTGCAGTACTGGAGTACCTGACAGGTACGATGCATCTGTAACCCTCTGTATCGATGCACTGCATCAGAAGCCTTTCTGTCCTCATGAGGCTCTTCATGCATGGTGCTTTCAGCTGAAATCCTGGAGCTGGCAGGCAATGCAGCCAGAGACAATAAGAAGGGCCGCGTCACACCCAGACACATTTTACTAGCCATCGCCAATGATGAGGAACTTCATCAGGTAACAAGTTCAGGATCAAATATTCTCAAACCACGCATATGCAAAAATCACAGGCTTAAAAATTGAGTGTTTTTGGTGTAATATTGTACAACCCGAATTCCAGAAATGTTGGGACATTTTTTAAACTTGAATAAAATGAAAACTAAAAGACTTTCAAATCACATGAGCCAATATTTTATTCACAATAGAACATGGATAACATAACAAATGTTCAAACTGAGAAATTTTACAATTTGATGCCTGCACTAGGTCTCAAAATAGTTGGGATGGGGGCATGTTTACCAGGGTGTAGCGCCTCATCTTCTTTTCAAAACAGTTTGAAGACGTCTGGGCACCGAGGTTATGAGTTTCTGGAGTTTAGGTGTTGGAATTTGGTCCCATTCTTGCCTGATATAGGTTTCCAGCTGCTGTAGTCATCTTTGATATATTTTTAGTTTAATGATACGCCAAATGTTCTCTATAGGTGAAAAATAACTGCAGGCAGGTCAATTCAGCACCCAGACTCTTCTACTACGAAGCCATGCTGTTGAAATAGCTGTAGTATGCGGTTTTGCATTGTCCTGCTGAAATACACAAGGCCTTCCATGATATAGACGTCATCTGGAGGGGAGCATATGTTGCTCTAAAACCTTTATATACCTTTCAGCATTCATGGTGATAAAATGCTGATAACATGCTGGAAGTTCTCCCTCCTCTTTAGCCCAGAGGACATGACATCCGTGATTCCCAACAAGAATGTCCAATTTGGACTCGTCTGGCCATAGAACACTTTTCCACTTTGAAACAGTCCATTTTAAATGAGCCTTGGCCCCCAGGACACGACTGCTCTTCTGGACCATGTTCACATATGGCTTCCTTTTTTCATGATGGAGCTTTAGTTGGCATCTGCAGATGGCACGGCAGATTGTGTTTACCGACAGTGATTTCTGGAAGTATTCCTGGGCCCATTTAGTAATGTCAATGACAGAATCATGCAGATGAGTGATGCAGTGTCGTCTGAGGGCCCGAAGACCACGGGCATCCAACAAAGGTCTTCGGCCTTGTCCCTTACACACAGAGATTTCTCCAGTTTCTCTGAATCTTTTGATGATGTTATGCACTCTAGATAATGAGATTTGCAAAGCCTTTGCAATTTGACAATTAGGAACGTTGTTTTTAAAGTATTCCACAATCTTTTTACGCACTCTTTCACAGATTGGAGAGCCTCAGCCCATCTTTATTTCTGAAAGACTCTGCCTCTAAGACAACCCTTTTATAGCTAATCATGCTACAGACCTGATGTCAATTAACTAAATTAGTTGCTAGATGTTCTCCCAGCTGAATCTTTTCAAAATTACTTGAAAAGAAATTGCCCTTTGTTGCCCCCGTCCCAACTTTTTTGAGACCTGTAGCAGGCATCGAATTTGAAATGAGCTCATTTAGTGGATAAAAAAAAAAAATTCTCCTTTTAAACATTTATGTTCTCTATGTTCTGTTGTGAGTAAAATATTGGTTCATGTGATTTGAAAGTCTCTTAGTTTTCATTTTATTCAAATTTGAAAAACGTCCCAACATTTCCGGTATTCGGTTTGTAATAATATTGGAAATTGATCAGTTAAAGGCTGGAGTACACTACACAACTTCTAAAGTCTGAAAAGATTTAAAAACAGAAGGCATCATACACCAGCCATATTTGTCGATAATTACAGAGGAATTACACACTAGACTTTCACAACAAACTCACACAGAAACATGCGTTTCATTTCTATAATAAGCACGATAGATAAAAATGTCTAAAATCGTGTTTGAGAAACCGCAGACTCGCAGTTCAGAATCACAGTGAAAGCTAAAAAAATAAATAAAATCAGAGTCAGTGTCCATCATACACTACATGATTTTCTCTGAAATCTGTCAACTCAAACTGATCAAAACCCGCAGACTGGCTCTGACGTTCTCCACATGGAGAATATGGAGAACAACTCCTGAAACTCACAAACTCATTCAATGCCTCATGATCAGTGCTTCTGGAATGAAAGAAGATGAAATCATATTTATTTTGATCAGATGTGTTTTATGCTGCAAAAATCTGTTCCTGTCCCTGTGTAACGCTGGTGCAGTTGCTCAGGGGCGTCACCATCGCTGCCGGAGGAGTTTTACCCAACATCCACCCAGAGCTGCTCTCTAAGAAGAGAGGATCCAAAGCAAAGCTCGAAGCCGTCATCACTCCTCCACCAATAAAAAAGTCCAAGACCACCAACAAAGCAGCTGTCAAGAAACTGGGCACCAAAAAGTCCTCAAGAATAAAGGTATTCACTGAACACTTAACCCTAACACGTTATACTATCTCTAACACACTATGCTAACTCTACCACTTCATACTAACCCTAAAATGCCATACTAACCCTAACATCTTATACTAATGCTAATACGTTTAACTTTAACACATCTTAAGCCCTATTCAGATGGGACTAGTTTTCTAAACTACGTTTGAGTTTTGATCACCTGACGTCTGTGATTTTCATGTGCCAATTCAGACGGGACTAACATCTGTGTTCGTTACAGCGGTGGGAGGGTCTGTTTTGTACAGGGGCGTTGCAGAGATCACACGCTCTGAATGCGTGCATTGCGTATAGTCATTCGGATTGATTACCATTAGTATAATCACACAAATACCATGGTGAAGCTAAATGGCTAGTATAGCAAAACCATGTTAATGTGTGGTCACTTTAGTTGAACTATTTTTTATTTTTTTATTTGTAGTAATCAGTTGTTGTATATCAGCATGCGGTAAGGAACATTCTTCTGTTTATGGTATATAATGTTATGCAAAGCCTTGATATCAGATCCGGGAGACAAGTCCGTAAATTAGAGTAAAATCACAGGCTTCGTTTATCCTGTGCGAATATGCCACATGAAATTCAGATGTGGGGGTGCAATTTCTAAATCACATGAGGTCCCTAGATAATACTAATCCCATGCGAATAGGGCTTAACAACCCCCTGTAAAACTAGTCCCGTCCGAATAGGGCTTTACTAACGCTAACATGTCATACTAACAATTTGCACATTATACTAACTCTAACCCATTATACTAACTCATCATACTAACCCTAACACGTCATACTAACCCTAACCCTAATGTCATACTAATACTAACACGTCATACTAACTCTAACCCATTATACTAACTCATCATACTAACCCTAACACGTCATACTAACTCTAACCCTAATGTCATACTAATACTAACACGTCATACTAACTCTAACCCTAACACGTCATACTAACCCTAACCCTAATGTCATACTAATACTAACACGTCATACTAACTCTAACCCATTATACTAACTCATCATACTAATACTAACACGTCATACTAACTCTAACCCGTTATACTAACTCATCATACTAACCCTAACCCTAATGTCATACTAATACTAACATGTTATACTAACTCTAACCCATTATACTAACTCATCATACTAATACTAACACGTCATACTAACTCTAACCCGTTATACTAACTCATCATACTAACCCTAACACGTCATACTAACCCTAACCCTAATGTCATACTAATACTAACATGTTATACTAACCTTAACACGTCATACTAACTCTAACCCGTTATACTAACCCTACAACATCATAATAACCCTAACACATTATACTAGTCAAGTCAATATTATTTGTATAGCGCTTCTAACAATACAAATTGTCTCAAAGGAGCTTTGCATCACTTTGATATAGAGCTGGGTGGCTTTATATCAGCTTTACAGTATTTAGACGAGGAAATAGTGTCATTCTCCTCTGGCCAGACAAAATCAGCAGTTTAAATCTAGACTAAAGCAGAGTCAGATTGTGCAAAGGACTCATCTGGTTCCTGTGGTCTTGTCCCGATGGCCGTCTTGGAGACAGGGTCTTCACTGGGGGTCAGTCTCTGGGGTCATCTAGGTGTCCTGCTGTAGAGGTCATCTCTAGGTGCTGATCCACCATCTGATCTGGATTCAGTCTGGATCTGGGTGGCTATGGTGACCTCGGAATAAGAAAGAAACAGACTAATACTAGCGTTGATGCCATTCTTCTAACAATGTAACAAGTACATCAGGTGTTTTGGGAAGTGTTCCCGGTTCCGGTTGACCTAATTAATGCAGCCTAACAATCCTTTAACGGATCTGAATTATATAAATGTGATAGTGTATTATGTGTGCACCAGGTTAAAGAGATGGGTCTTTAATCTAGATTTAAACTGACAGTGTGTCTGCTTCCTGAACAGTGTTAGGTAGATTGTTCCAGAGTTACACCCTAAACTAACCCTAACACGTTATATTAACTCTTAACATGTCATACTAAGCCTAACACATAAGCAGTGTCTGGGGCAAAATTTGTTTTTAAGCTCCTAATGTTCAGCATTGTGAAGCAGTTTATTAACATTCTGTGCTCTCATATCCAGTAACAGTATCACTGGCTGCATTAAGGCAGTGCAGTATAAGCTGAAGTTTGCTCTGCTGTGTTGGTGTGACAGAGACAGGCTGCGATGGCTAAAACGGGTACAGACGGCAGCACTACATCTGGCGGCCAGGCCGATGGCTTCACTATCCTCTCCTCCAAAAGCTTATTCCTCGGCCAGAAGGTAAAGCTGCTTTCATTACATTAAACTCTTACTACAGTAACTGCTCTTTAAAAAAAAAATAATTTGCTTTTGTCCTTCCACTCTTCTGCTGAGACTAGCTGCTAAAGTCCAACATCGTCTTGCTGTTTTATGAAACATCTGCAGCTATTAGGGGTATAACGATGCACTTGTTATCTTGATGCATAGATTACAAATCCTGCGGATTCATATGCATCGATCTTGAAATATGACTTGTAGGGGTGTAAGAAAATATCGATACACGTGAGTATCGTGATATTTTGTTTGGAGATACTGTATCGATTCTCAAAAACGGAAAATCGATATTTAAAATAAATAAATAAAAATCATACAGGATTCATGGCAGTTGTATAGCTTTGAGTTCATATCCCGACCAGTGACAGGAAATACTAGCATTAGGACATGCCACTAATAACAGTAATGGAGGATGAACAAGCTGAGATTAGGAGCTTTCCCTTTAAGAGAGGGCTCCTAATATCAGCTCCTTACCTGTATAAAAGACATCTAGGAGCCAGAAATCTTGCTGATTGATAGGGGGTCAAATACTTATTTCACTCATTAAAATGCAAAACAATTTATAACTTTTCTGAAATGTTTTTCTGTATTTTTGTTGTTATTGTCTCTCACTGTTCAAATAAACCTATCATTAAAATTATAGACTGACCATTTCTTTGTCAGTGGGCAAATGTACAAAATCAGCAGGGGATCAAATAATTGTTTCCCCCACTGTAAACTCATGCCATTTTGATCAGTTTCTCAAGAAAACAAGACTTCTTATCTCATGTCATTTTGCATCTGTATCTTGATTTCTGAATCTTTAGACATGCACTGGAAAGCAAGACAAAATACTGAGGAAGGATCACTTTTTTGCAATGTGATCTGATGGAACAGTAAAAGCTATTTCTATATTCTAGTGTTTCTGATCAAAGCTATGAGAGCCTTAAGCTCTTTTGTCAAATGTTTTAAAAAGTAGCTTAAAAGAGATCTGTTGGAAGTTGTATTTTCATCAGAAATGAACCAAAACAAAACCGCTAATGCGATGTTTATGGCCTCTTATGGTTTAGCACAACACATTCACTGACCATTGACTGACACATACAGTAAGGCAAATACAAAGTGTTTCTGCTGTCCGTTTGTGTCATAAATGGTCAAAGAAGCCCACTGTCACGCTGACCAGCAAACATTATTCTGTGCAGCTTTCATGGAAACTGCTGTAAGACACTTCGAGTTCTGTTTGTAGAGTGCAGCCTGCTGTGTAACGGCTCTGCTTTACTCTGTCCTGATCTCTCTCCATCCTGCTGCATGATCTGTCCACAGCTCAATCTCATTCACAGTCAGATCACTAACCTGGCTGCCTTTGACGTGGAAGGGGTTATCAACCCCACCAATGCTGACTTTGCCCTTAAAGATGATTTGGGTGAGCGCTTATAGCTGCCATGGAGACTCATGTTCATTCAGATGCTGTAGATCTGCTTTTATGGATCCAGCAGTTCACATCTGGTTCTCATATGGCAGTTTTTGGCTGCCTGGAAATCCATGCGAACAGAACTCTGGTTAAAGCCAACGCGGCCAGTTTTGTTCATATTCAGTCACATGTCCAAGGTCTTTAACTGGTAGATGGGCTAAACTCACACGTCCAGGTCACATTTCACCCCGAAATCAAAAGAAAACCATAATAATCCAGTTATCTAGTAGAATCCACCCCAAAACTGTAATGAAATAAATCTCATTCTCATGACTGTCATGGTTTTGTAATTAGGGGCCAAGCAGCAAAGGTGCATATGCACCTATTGTATGTCGTCATCGTCTTCTTCTTCTTCTTCCTCCGCTCTTGAGTCTATGGCCGCCCAATGACTATGTAGAGTATGGTAAATAATTATGAAATTTGTCTTAATATTTAGCGCACATAATTTGGAGTCTCTAACTCAAACCCTCTACATTTGTGCTAATAACTTTTGAACCATTAGGGCTAGAAACAAAAGCCGTCCTATGGTCACACCCTAAAACACCCAATGCCGTTATTTCCCGCAATTTAGTATTTGTCTTTTTACGAACTCTTCCTAGACCGTTTGTCCAATTTTCATGAAAATCTAACCATATCATCTTCAGGCCATGTCAATTAAAAAACATTGAAATCAAGTTGATCGGTCAAACCGTTTCTGAATAAGCGTGAACTAATTTGTTGAAGGGCTCTCCAAAGTGGACATGAGGCTATATCTCTGCAATGCTTTAGCGTATTCAAACCAATCATGGTGGTGTTATAATAACCATGACCTGAGAGTACCTGCACAGTTTTGGCACAACACCACCTAGGTGGTCAGAAGATGTGAAAAATGGCTATTTTTTGCAAATAACTTCTTAACAGTTTGGCCCAAAATCACAAGACTGGTCACAAGACATTCAGAGAGGCAAAATGATGCCCAAGTTTCCCGTGTCCACCATTTTTGGTGTCGGCCATTTAGAATTTTGTCGCAAAATGCAAGATTTTACAAACTCATTGGCGTATTATTACAAAACAACATGTGCATGTGTTTTCAGCACCATACCCTGACGGTACTCACAAAGTTTTTTAGCAGCACCACCTATTGGTCAAAAACCTATTGGCGTGAGACATGTCTTGAATTGGTAAACCTTTAAATTATATTACTAATGATTGAATTAGATTTTTCAGCCAGTTTGTGTAAAATCACTTTAAAATGTCATTAATTTCTCATTGTTGAGGTTGGTCTGATTGCTCCTCATTCAACTTTGATGAACTTTTTTGATCCATTTCAAATGTTGACTACTGTATATATTTCATATCACCTCCTCCTGATTTGGTGGTAAAATGTGACCAGGACAGGTTGATGAGATTTACCCAGCAGGTTTTTAGGATCGATCCGTCATCTCATGAATGGATTCAGCAGTCTTGTATGTGTGTTTGTGTTTCTCCTTTTTACTTTTGTCTTTTCCAGTCAGACCGGTCTTTGTCTTCTCGTCATGGTTTCACCTCATTCTCCACAGCTTTTGTCTCTCACTGTATTTGTTTGCCTGTTGTTGTAGCTGCAAGTTGTGCAAGCTGACATTGCCACCATCGAAAGTGAAGCGGTTGTTCACCCGACCAACTCCACCTTCTACATGGGTGGTGAAGTAGGTAAAGGAACAGTTCTACTGAAAACACCACAGCTCTGACACTTTGACTCAAAATGAATAATAATGCCATCTTATAATATTTGCTCACTGAAAATAATAAGGTATGCAACATGTCTAAACAGCTCAGTTGTATTCATGCTTAGATTTAGTCTGATTTGATAATTTAGTACTGTTAATCATCTGTTAACTAGAAAACAAATGAAGATTAGCACTTAAGTTTCATGGCTGTGGTTGGGGTCATTTGGGTAATGCTTTACTTTCTATTTGGATTTCTGTGGCAATTATTTAGTTTTAATACTATGAGTTGTCATCTTGTTTGTTTTTTTTTTGTCTAAATATTGAATTGTCATTTTTCATATACTTGTTTTCCCAAACCTGCATGTCTTCTCTCATTCCTGAGCCCATTTTCAATTGCAACCCAACTTTTTAATATTAATCATTAGAAAGTAGTGCAAGTTAACGTCTTTTTTTTTTTTTACCAGTTTTGTCATTTACTCACCATCATGTCATTGCATACCCATATGACTTTTCTAATGTGGAATACAAAAGGAGAATGCTCTTTTCTTGAAACGCATTCATAAGCACCTCAAGACACCTCACAGCAGATTCGTCAGGTAAGATTTAAAAGCTGCATCAGAGGGAAAGATTATCAGTGAATAATGACTTAAATTTAGATCTGTTCCTCACACAAACCATCGTAACACTTCAGAAGCCCTGGAATATAGCAGATGACTCATATTTGGAGTGTGTAATACATATTTGTGTATGAAAAACTGCTAAACTTTTGTGTTCCATGGAAGAGAAACCCTTATGGGTTTGGAGCAACATGAGGGTGAGCAAATGATGACCGAATTGGTATTTTTGTGTGAACGGTCTCTGTAAAGCATGCTCTTGTGTCTAAAGCTGGTGTCACTAGACTCTAAACAACAGACGGAGTGTCGCAGTAGGAGATGGAGTCAGAAGTGACATTAGGGTGCTTTCACACTAGTACTTCTGGTGCGCACCCGGGTGTGATTGACGTTAGAGTTCGGTTCGTTTGGATGATGTGAACACGGTCTTCTGACCTCGGGTGCGCACCCGTGAAAAAAAACGGTGGTCTGGGGTACGGTTCATGTGAACTCCGGTATGGTTCGCTGCTGATGTGAATGCAATCGTACCAAATCACGGAAGTGAACCGCTATTAATGATGTATTATTTGATAAAAATGTGTGTGTGTGTGTGTGTTTCACTTAGTTTCCTGACGAGCATGACTGATGTGCTGCAAGCAGAAAGCTGTATGTCTCATTTCTGTTCACCTTCAGCATTCTTTAGAGCATTTGCAGTTATGCACTGAAGCTTTGTAAACACAACGAATGGTTCAAAAACGTAAATATATAAAAGTGCAGAGAGCAATCTTATGCATTTTGTGGCCTTCTCCCGTGCCGTCGTTACTAAGCAATGGGGTAAACAGCTGCTGGCTTGATGATGCAAACGAACCGCGGTTCGGATCCAAATAAAATATGAACGCAGTCCAGCGGGGGGGCAGGGGGAGCGGGGAGCAATCGGATTCTGATTCGGACCAGGCTAGTGAACCAAGTGTGAAAGCACCCTAAATCTAAAGATTCAATTCACTGAGTGCAAACACACACATCGCTACCTCACGTACCTACAGAATGGCCACGACTCAATATAGCTTAACGAGAAATCCCTGAATTAAATATAAATTAGGCCGCGTGTCTACCAAAGCGTTTTTTAAACGAGAGGCTAGCGAATTTTTAAAATTGGTTTTAAATGGGAGCATCTTTGTCATGCTTAGCACTCGGGCGTTTTTTTCTCGGCGCCGAGACTTGAATGTTCAACTTTGGGTAAAACTTAGCGCTCATCACTGTCACTTTTTTGTCAGCTAACCAATCACAGTGGAGGAGGGGTGGGACTAATACGGTCACACCCTGCTGGTACTACGACGGAACAACAGTGGAGAAGTTAATATTGCTTGTCTCCAAGTATTTATGTTTTTACCAGATGGAATTGCCGGAGTAGCATAATATTGTTAAGAAAAATAAAGCTTGGAGAAACATTTCATTCGCGATGCGTCTGCCATATTAATGAAGCGGATATTCCATATCATAGCAACCACAGCGTCTCTGAAGAAAACAAAAATACGCTGCCCTCTCAAGCACCTGGGTGTTTTCAGCTGCACTGAACAAAATGATACATTGAATTTACTCTTTTTTTTAAGGCAAGTGATTGCAATCAATTTTTTTAGCTTTTGCTGAAAGGCAGTCAACTAAATTTGATTATTTAAATGTAGCTAAAATAGATTGATTGCAACCACTTACCTTAAAAGAATTAGTAAATTCAATGTATCATTTTGTTCAGCTGGCTTTGGTGGACACGTGGCCTGATTAGTTACTTGCAGCTACACATACAGCCTGTGTTATTATTTTTTTTAATCAAGTACTTTTTATTTAAAAGTGAAATAAAAACGGTACTGTATTTAAAGATTAAATGAAAATGTATTGTAGCTACTTAACATTTAAGTACAGTAACTTAGTTTTTATTAACATTTTAAGTACGATACATAAATTTAATCTTTAAGTACAATTTTTTTTTTTACATTTATGTACAGTTTATATTTCACTTTTAGGTACAATATATTTTCATTTAATAATTAAGTTTTTTTTATTTACCTGGAAGTAAGCACAGTGCAGTGTTAATGTTCAAACTGTGCATTTACAATGATTTTAGAGGCTGACTAATAAATATTCTTATTAGGAATAAAACTGACTTTTTTCTTTTTTTTAACTCTGCATAGTGCTACTACATTTTAATGTTGGTCTTAATGGTGGTACTTGGAAAGCCAAATATTTTCTGAGGTGGTACTTGGTGTAAAACGTTTGAGAACCACTGTTCTAGACTAAATATCAACATGTATTTACTCATCTCACTGCACAAAAACAGATTCAGTATTCCTCAAAATCAATAAAAACAGTCAAATGCAAACTCAGAATATTATGTAAACCTGTGATTAATTAGATTTGTTAAATAACAAAAATTTAATTTATGCATTTAATCACATTTTATTAACCAATGTCTTTGCTACTGACCTTCGATGATCCAATTCAACCATACTAATAAGCAAAAAGGACACATTTGTTTTTAATTTTTGTTATTGCCGAATAGTTGAACTTTCTTCTCCTGCTTCATATTCTTCATGTGATTAGTTTGAGCGGCGCCCTCTACTGTACAGATGATGTGAATTTACATTTCCTTCAGCCTGAGGCAGATTCCATTTGTAAAAGATTTTTTTATATTAAAAGTAAGCAAGCCCTGCCCAGATTTAAAAAGTAACTCAAAAGTAACGTAATGCATTACTTTCCATAAACATTAAGTAATGCAATTAGTTACTTTTTTAGGGAGTAACGCAATATTGCAATGCATTACTTTTAAAAGTAACTTTCCCAACTCTGCTCACTATCACAAAAAAAACTTTTTTAAATTTTTTTTTTTAAATATTAAAGGGTGAGTTCACCCAAAAATGAAAATTAGCCTGTGTTTTACTCACCCTCGAGGCATCCTAGGTGTATATGACTTTCTTCTTTTAGATAAATCCAATCGGAGTTATATTAAAAATTGTTTTCTTACAGGCACGTTATATTATGGATGCGCGCGCTTTATTTCACGTGTTTTGGACTGTTAAAGAGAAACACTAAACCACTGCAATAATAAAGCTTGGACGAGCCAGGACAATTTTTAATATAACTTCGATTGGATTCGTCTGGAAGAAGAAAGTCATACCCACAAGGCATCCTAGGTGTTTGAGTAAAACACAGGCTAATTTTCATTTTTGGGTGAAGTAACCGTTTAAGCAAGACAAGAAATATAATATATAATACAAGACAAGGAATATAATATATAATACAATATTATGTATGATATAAAATACTAATTCATTTATTTTGGTGGAAAAATGCAGGGAGACCTTAAAGCATTTTGTTTGTTGGCAACATGGTTTTTGTTAAATGTGGTGACGTGGGTGGCACGTGTTGCACTTGCTTTAAAGTGATGCAAACTCAGAGAAGATTCTGAGATGGCGTTTCAGTGAATCGATGAAAACAGCAGCAGATCATCAGCTGCTCACTACTCAGTTCAATAATAAATCAGACACGCTGGGTTAGGGTTAGGGTTCGCTAGAGTGACGGCAGCTTTAGACATAGTGCTGTGAAAAAGTGTTGGCCCCCTTCCTGATATTTAATTTTTTTGCATGTTTGTCACACTTTAATATTTCAGATCATCAAAGATAACACAAGTAAACACAACACTTTTTCACACAGGGCCATGTGGGTTTGGATTTTGTTTTCCCTTCATTTCACACCACTGTACATGTGCTCAGCATCACTTCTCAGTGTCTCTCTCAGGCGGTGCTTTGGAGAAGATCGGAGGAAAGGAGTTTGCAGAGGCAGTTCTGGAGCTACGCAAGAACAACGGCCCTCTGGAGGTGGCAGGAGGTATGTTTACATCCGCTGTTACACCCGATCACAAGCTGCGTAAAGTCCGTTCCAGGTGTGAACGGGGAATAGATGCTGCTGTTAAAAAAAGTCTAATAACGGTTGTTATTAATATGCTGTGTCAAGCTCTTCAGCCGTGCTTTAATGAATTCTCATGGCTTACTCTTTCATTCAGAGAAGAGAGTTGATCTTAAGGAGTTGTTATTACTTGTGGATAAGTTGCAGTATGTTTGATAAGGTCATTTATCCTGATAAGTTCATTATCTTTGTCCTTCCTCAGCGGCCATGACCTCAGGATACGGTCTTCCTGCCAAGTTCATCATCCACTGTAACAGTCCAGGCTGGGGCTCAGATAAATGTGAGGAGATGCTGGATAAGACGGTGAAGAACTGTCTGGCTCTCGCTGATGAGAAAAAGCTCAAATCTGTGGCTTTCCCTTCCATCGGCAGCGGCAGGTACAGCTTTAGTAGTAATAAATACAGAAATTAAAGTGATTTCCTGCCCTAGGGCCAGATTTACTAAACAGGGCAAATTAGCATTAGAGCACAATTTCACAAAAGCACTGATGGGAGGGGAAAATTCTGCGTGTGATTTACTAAAAATGCGCACATTAAAGAACACAGACGCAGCAGATCATTTCCATAATGACCAGCACAATCTACCGAGAGCAGCACAAATTACTGTCTGCTTTAAGACATGCTTTTTTGGGGCATTAAGTAATGGCGCAAATACCAGTAATTTGACAAGCGCAAACGTTAGTAAAGCGCGCTGAGTGATTCATTTTAATACTCTCCTCCCATAAATTTTGCATGTGAAAGAGAAACCCCTACAAATGCATATTCAATAAGGCATTATATGACAATACTATTTTAACGCCAAAAGACGGTTTGCGCTGGCGCACGCTGTTTGTAAATCTGGCCCCTAATATTAAAGTCAGCATTAAATGGAAATGGAAATTAAAAAAAAAATCTGTTATTTAAACAGCTTATTGTGAACAATTTATGAATGCATGTTTCATTTTTTGACCACATTTGTCCTCTTAAACTCTGCCCCCTGCATGCTTATGCTCATCTGCATACTCTTAAGAGCCACGCCCACACTTCAACATCCAATCAACAACTAGTGCATAGAACCAGGTCACGCACTACAGTTTTTGTTTTTCATTGAAATGTACATCATAATATAGAAGAGAAAAATTTCATCGCAACTTAAAGAATATAAACATTAGGTTGGTTTTGTTAAATAAGTTAGTACAGTGGGGCAAATAAGTATTTGATACACTGCTGAAGTTTTCCCACTTACAAAGAATGGAGAGATCTGTCATTTTCATCGTAGGTACACCTCAACTGTGAGAGACAGAATATTTAAAAAAATCCAGAAAGTCACATTGTATGATTTTTGAATAATTAATTTCCATTTTATTGCACAGACCTGTTAGTTTGTCTTTAAGAAGCCCTCCTATCCTCCACTCATTACCTGTATTAATTGCACCTGTTTGAACTCGTTACCTGTATAAAAGACACCTGTTCACACACTCAATCAATCAGACTCCAACCGCTCCACTGTGGGCAAGACCAAAGAGCTGTCTAAGGACACTAGGGACAAAACTGTAGACCTGCACAAGGCTGGGATGGGCTACAGGACAATAGGCAAACAGCTTCGTGAGACGGAAACAACTGGTGGCGCAATTATTAGAAAATGGAAGAAATTCAAGATGACTGTCAATCTCCCTCGGACTGGGGCTCCATGCAAGATCTGGCCTCGTGGAGTATCAATGATCCTGAGAAAGGTGAGGGATCAGTCTAGAACTACACGGGAGGACCTGGTCAATGACCTGAAGAGAGCTGGGACCACAGTCTCAACGGTTACCATCAGTAACACACTACACCGTCATGGATTACAATCCTGCAGCGCTGCTCAAGCCAGCACATGTCCAGGTCCATCTGAAGTTTGCCAAAGACCATCTGGATGATCCAGAGGAGGCATGGGAGAAGGTCATGTGGTCAGATGAGACCAAAATAGAACTTTTTGGTATAAACTCCACTCACTGTGTTTGGAGGATGAGTACAATCCCAAGAACACCATCCCAACCGTGAAGCATGGGGGTGGAAACATGCTTTGGGGGTGCTTTTCTGCAAAGGGGACAGGACGACTGCACCGTATTGAGGGGAGGATGGATGGGGCCATGTATCGCGAGATTTTGGGCAACAACCTCCTTCTCTCGGTAAGAGCACTGAAGATGGGTCGTGGCTGGGTCTTCCATTTACATTACATTTACATTTAGTCATTTGGCGCAGACGCTTTTATCCAAAGCCACTTACAATTGGGGAATACAAAAAGCGATTAATCTTGAAGAGGCAATCAGACAGAGGGAAGTGCTCGTAACACCAAGTCTCAGTCATTGTTCAAATAAGTACAAGCTAGTAGGTGGGGAGTTTTTTTTTTTTTTTTTTTTTTGAGTTTAGGATGAAGTCAAGTACTGCCGAAAGAGATGAGTTTTCAGTTGTTGCTTGAAGGTTGCCAGGGATCCGGCGTTCCGGATAGGGGTGGGAAGATTATTCCACCAGTCAGGAATGGTGAACGAGAATGTTCTGGAGAGTGATTTTGAGCCTCTCTGTGATGGTACCACAAGGTGTCGCTCACTAGCAGATCTCAGACTTCTGGAATGGATGTAGGTTCGTAATAGTGAGTGGAAGTAGGAGGGTGCTGAGTCTGTGGTAGTTCTGTACGCAAGCATCAGTGACTTGAACTGGATGCGAGCTGCCACTGGTAGCCAGTGCAAGGCGATGAAGAGAGGTGTAACATGCGCTCTTTTGGGCTCGTTGAAGAGCAGCATGTCAAAGACCCCAAACACACAGCAAGGGCAACTAAGGAGTGGCTCCGTAAGAAGCATTTCAAGGTCCTGGAGTGGCCTAGCCAGTCTCCAGACCTGAACCCAATAGAAAATCTATGGAGGGAGCTGAAACTCCGTGTTGCCCAGCGACAGCCCCAAAACCTGAAAGATCTGGAGAAGACATGTATGGAGGAGTGGGCCAAAATCCCTGCTGCAGTGTGTGCAAACCTGCTCAAGAACTACAGGAAACGTCTAATTGTAAACAAAGGTCTCTGTACCAAATATTAAGTTCTATTTTTTTTATTGTATCAAATACTTATTTCATGCAATAAAATGGAAATTAATTATTCAAAAATCATACAATGTGATTTTCTGGATTTTTTTTTTTTTTTTGTCTCTCACAGTTGAGGTGTACCTACGATGAAAATTACAGATCTCTCCATTCTTTGTAAGTGGGAAAACTTGAAAAATCGGCAGTGTATCAAATACTTATTTGCCCCACTGTATAAGTTAGTAATTAACAGGTTAATTTAGAATTAAAGGGATATATTTAAACCTGAACTAACAATATTAATAATAGATGTAGCAAAATGCATGCTGTGCAGAAAAATATAATTTTCAGGTAATTTATAATGTTAGGGGGAAATAGGAAAATGTACAGACTGATTAGTTTGAAAATGATATACTTAGTAGTTTTCTTATCCATTTGAGATCAAGTAATTCAAAGTCATTACTAATTGCTAAATGCTGATTGTTTTGCAGTTTGCCATCAGGTGGTTGTTGAAGCGTAACGGTTCCTGAATACTGTGACCCTGCATGCTTTGCTGTGTTTCTCCTCTATAGGAACGGTTTTCCGAAGCAGACGGCCGCTCAGCTCATTCTGAAGGCCATCTCCAGCTACTTTGTGACAACGATGTCGTCCTCCATCAAGACTGTGTACTTTGTGCTGTTTGACAGCGAGAGCATCGGGATCTACGTGCAGGAAATGGCCAAACTCGACGCCAACTGAAGTAGAAAATACTCTGTAGATTTCAGAGGTGAAAAAATTATTTTATGCTTGATGATGAAGTTTGGGGGGAAAACATATTTTTGGTACTTTATTATAACCGCAGCAGTTCTGATTTGATTTTTAACAGAGGGGTTGGGTTTATGTTGGCACTGTGACTACTGCATAATTTTGTCTCGTTTCTTCTGTTGTTTCAATGTATAATGTGTATCACAATGTTAATATGCATAAAGTCTATCTACAATAATTGAAAACAAAATATATCTATATGAAGTGTATAACTTGTGTAATTTGTGACTACTGGCAGCAGATGGAGCCCTTTGTCCAGTATTCTACTTAAAGTGAGGTCATCTTACATTCAATACAGACAAAAGAGGAACTGTGAAGGAAACATTTGGATAAGTTAGTTTTAGTTTATTGCATACATGCTTTTTCAGCTCCTGTGATGATTATCCATGTGAATTATGATTAGAGATGAATACTAGAGTATTCTTGTGTGTCGGGCAGCAGTTTCGTTGGGTTGATGGTGTAGAGCAGCAGCTCTGGGTTTCTCAGCTCTTTCTCGAGCTCTTATCCCGGGGTTATTGGCAGTCAGCGGTGGGTCAGTTTCCCAGTGCAGACCTCCTCGAAGGGCACCATCTGAGGACTAATCCACAGGAAATACGGGCAGCTCTCTCGTCGTCTCCTCGCAGGAAAATCTCCCTAAATTCAAAGCATCTGTAGGCATGGATTGGAAAAGGGCCACTTTCCCAGAGCTCCGGCAGATGATTTTTTTTATTCTTTGCATGTAGAAAGTAAGCCCGGCGGGCCAGAGGACTATATGAAATTAAAACAAACATCAGCGGGATCAGGGAGGGTAAATAGCCAGTCATCAAAGATCATGCTTGTGTACATGAAAGGAGTGTAATAAATCCGTCATTTTGAGTGGATGCAGTGAATCTGTTTGTTGATCGCTCGTACTCGTGAAGAATGTCGATGCAATATACTCACAGCCGCTCAGATGTGACTTAGTGCGAGAGCAAATGCAAACAAGGAAAATCCTCATGTGATAGGAATTCCCTTCTTTAAACTACATTTACTTATATAGGGCACTTGTAGTGTTAAAGCTCAAATCTGAGGCTGTACTCATGAAAGCCACAAAGCAGCTTGATGTATAAACGCTGGACATGTGGGAAAACACTCGAAGTCAGACACCTATGGAGGAACTAGTGCATGAAAGTTAAAGAGTAATAATCATTCTTAGTAAAACAGTAAACCTCCTTTTGGTGAAAATATGTACATTTTTACATTTTGAGCACATGCTTAAAACATCCCATGCGTTTTGTAACATACCATTATTCAGTCATCAAACTAGTTAATTACAGACAAATGTAAAATAGAGAGTATGCTTGTCCTGAAGGAATGATGGCAGTCGTATTAACATGATACCTCATTGTCTGGATTCTGGGGTTGAATAATATATGAGGATCCCTGTAAGGCCTTTGCTGCATTCAGGGCTCTTCATGTTCACATGAAGCTCAGGAGGCAGTCATCCCACACCTCTGGACTTAGAGTCCGAATCTTACAGCAGATTTTATCCTGCTGCTCTTATACAAAGCCAATGGGAACTTGAGCTTTTGGCTCCTGCGAGATCCCGTACTGCTTTGATCTTGAGCCTCCTCCAATATCTATCAACACATGTAGGATTGTGTGGGCCTACGAACCAAACTGTGGTAGTTGGCAACAAGGTGGTGCTATAATCAATATGCATCAATGCTTCTTTTTCAAGAATCTTATGGGCTAGAATCTAAACTCCTTTCACTAAATTTTAGAGTAGGCCTGAATCTAGAGGTAACAAGATTTTTAAGCCATTTTAATGTTTTGGAAACCTCTTTTTCATACTCTAACTAGACTGTCCATCCGATTGACATGAGATTTGTGTAACATTCATGGAAAAAGTTATCAAAAGAATTTTGATTATCTGCTTTGTCTGGCAAGTTTGAGTGAGTATATATTTTCTGGATGTGGCCCATGATGACTTTTTGCCCTGTATGTTGGGAACCCAGTGTCCAAACCTCACAGAACTTGGTACACATGTTCCTAGTGTCCATGGTCACACATTTCCAGCTCTCAGAATCATTCAGTGATGGCGATGCTTCATTGCAGTGGACCTTACTCTGCTGCAGGAGACTACAGCTTGCACAATCCTTCTGGTTTGTGCATTAAACGGCTGGTCCCGTGTGCTTTTATTGGGCTGTGAGGGTCTGGAGGTGAATCTGGAGTCTATGTGAGTCCAGGGTTAATCTGTAGGCCAGATCAAAGGGTCACCTCCACAGATAAAGCCTGGCCCTTCAGCTTTTCCCTGCTATCTGCAAATGGTTAAACACAGTATGATTGACTGCATTCAGCCTGGAAAAGAACAGAGGAAGCAATGCATCTTCACACGGCAAGTTTGAACACGTAAAAGCACAAGAGACATTCGAGAGCTGCAGCAGAGGGGAAAATTTACAATGTATAACAGCTCATTTAAGTCTGTTCCTCACACAAAGCCATCGTGTGAAGCTAAAAAAATCATCTGTGGAGTCTGTGGAAGTAGATTTCTGCCATCACACTTATGTTTGTGGCCGCTGCTTCTCTTTGGTCTTCCTTTGGTCTTGAGCTTTGCCACACAGGACGAGCCCGTCTGCTGAGGGATTTGGTGGATCAGGATGACCTGCGTTAATCCAGAGAGTCTACAGCATTGTGTTGTCTGCAATGATGTGACTGTCGACGTCCTTCATTAGGAAGCCCAACACCTCTAGCTCAACCTCACACACAAACACACTCTCATGGGACGAACCTCTTATCATTATCCCGTCACTCCTGTGAAACATACAAGCATTCCCCACACACAGACACACCCACACACACACACACACACACACACAGCTAGACAAGCAAAAGAGCTATTTGTACATTTGCCTCGGGGCCATTCAGGATTTGCTGCAACAAAAGCTCTCTAACAAGCCGTTCATCCATTCCTGCGACTCCACCCGTGTGTTTTCAGCAGGAGCCTCTGAGCTCATGCATTTTGCAGGAATGCTTCGTTTGGCTTCCTCTGGGCTGTTACTGGTGCCGGAAATCAGACACATCATCGCCGGTGAAATAAAATAAACATCAGGCTACGGTGTATAGAATGATGCAGTGCCATCAGGAAGTAAAGACTGTTTATAATGCAGAGAGTAAATTCAGCATATCAAATGGCAGCATGTGTTTATGCTAAACAGTTCAGTTCAAGCGTAAAAAATAAATCTAGCAAATATTCCCTTTTATAACCCGTGGAGTAATTAGTAGAACACTGAACTTAGTCACATTTTAGATGATTTAACTTCGCTTAGGGTGCAAAGCAGAAGAACAAAAACATTTTATATTTCCTATATTATTATATATAATATATTTCATTTATAATTCACTGGAATATCAGCCAAAACTTCAATTATTACATTTTACTGGGTTATACAGAATTATAATACTACCATTATTTTGAAATCAATTATTTATTTTCTAAGAAAATGTAGAATTTATCTGCTCTTTCTGTTCAGAGCTCTCATGCATTTCAGTGTCTTGATCGTTTTGAAATCCTATATAAGCGGGTGATATATCTGCTTCATCACGTGGTTCTTTTGCCGTCTTTATCTGTGTTTCTTTGTTCACACTTATAATCAAGCTAAACCACTCTGTTTACATTTAATCATTTAACAAATGCTTTTCTTCAAAGCGATTTACAAATGAGGACAATGGAGGCAATCAAAATCAACAAAAGAGCAATGATATGCAAGCGCTATAACAAGTCTCAGTTAGCTTAACGCAGTACACGTAGCAAGGTTTTTTTTATTTTTTATTATATAATAAAGAAAAAGAAAAAAGATAGAATAGTGTTAGTTTTTTTATATTTAAAAAAGATCTGATCTGTAATAAAAAAAAAAAAAAAAATATATATATATATATATATATATATATATATATATACCACATTATTGCTGTATAATGTGTGATTTAAAAAAAATTATTATAATGCATTAATGAAAAATTAAGGTATAATGTGTAGGAGTGTATTGAGGAAGGCCAGCAAACAGAGGAGTCCAGTCTGTAAATGACTAAAGCTTGGAAGAGAAGTTACACAGGATATTTACACAGGAAGGGTTTGATTTTTCAGATGTTTTAAAGTGCAAACCCTGCAGGTCCGGGCCATTGTTGAGATACTCTTTTTCAAAGGCCATCAAACACAGGTTCACTACTTTCCTGGTTGGTGCTAGTATTTTAAAACCCAATTGTACACTCATGTTGTGTTCGATTGATAAATTGGCTGGATTTACTATAAGGTCTGTGTTCAAAAGACTGATCTGAAGATGGCATACTTCATCCAGATGTCTGAAAGGTAGGCAGGCATACAAAATAAGATAAAGGGATCATCAGATTTAAAAAACAGATAGAGCCGCATATCATCTGCACAGAAGTAGTGCTAGAAGCCATGTGCCTTTACGATCGTGGCCGTTGAGTTTGTGTAAATGGAGAAAAGAAATGGACCGAGCACTGAACCTTGAGGTGCCCCAGTGATTAGCAGAGTCCAGGGCAGGGTTCCTCAATAGATGATCCAAACCTGTATACGTTTCTTTCTTATGCTGAAGAAAAATGAATTTTGAAGAATGTGTGTAAACAAACAGGTTTGAGATTGTGTAAATAAAGATTTTTTTGGGGGGGTGAACCATCCCCTTAATGCTGAGCAGACCGATGCTGTTGTTTGAATGCAAGATATAAACAGGTGTTTGATCTGGTCTTCAACTCCTGCTAAAGCACTGGGAATCTGACAGAGAATGACAAAGACTTGTCCCATGTGTACGGTATGCAGAAACAGAGTCGTGCATGTCATAGAGTTCAAAGTGCACAGGAACAATGGAGAGTAATTAAAAGCTTATAGGAGAATATGAGCTTGCCGATTGTCATCCGAGTCAAAAGCAGACGCACAATGTAGAATCTGAAAGTCTGTGGTGATGTGCAGCAATGCTGATTAATGCATATTTATGAGTCACATGCACTAGAATATCAAAGGCATTTTGACAAACCTGTAAAACTTAAACTATATAGAACACTTAAATTTCTTTAGAGTCCTTTACGTTTAGTATTATATTATGAATTAACTGTAATGCACACTTTTTCCAAACTTCGGACTTCTTTCACAGTCACGGGCTGTCTAATCATTGCTTGTGTCTAACAAAACTCAAACGTTGTCTAGACTGAGTGGCTAGCGCCGATAATCCCAGCAATATCCAGCAGAATCCATCTGAAACCTGAGATGCGCTACAGTTCTCAGGTTGTCTTTGGCTTCTATGGATTAATGTCACAATGTCCTCGGATCCCCGCTGAAGCTACTCAAAACACTGCAGATATATTGATGCGTTTGTCATAGATGGCACTATGAAAACAGCGATAGACAGCATGCTTTTTTTGTCATCTGATGCTTTTTCCCCTATTTCCATTTTGATGATTCCTGCAAAAATGTCCTGTTAGTGTGTATCCAGCAACTCTTATTTGCAAACACTCCTTTCCTTTCCTCTGAACTTCATGTTGGTTATGTTTTTTTCATGTCAGTCAGTCTTTCCACACAGACTTACAGATCACGGGGGTTAGATAAATGAAGTTGTTTTCATTGATTATTGCTGAGATTAGGGATGAAGTTTGTATTAGGAGTAATATAGGAGAGCCATGGTGTTTGATTCCAGAATATCAAATCCCAAATTAAATTCAGTTCTCAAATGAAAGCTTTTTGTTTGGAAGAAAAACGCAACTTTAAAAAGCCGTGTGGTGTGTGCTTTTCTGAAATGACCTCAGTTGTGTTGCAGAGTCAAATCTGAGCAAACTAATGATGCCATTTCAAATTAAATAATTATATCACGTATAATAATCGACACTATAAACACTGCCTACAGTGTAAGGAAGAGGTAGTTATTTGTGTGTTACTTACTTTCTGTTTGATTTTGACTTTTTGTTCATTCAGGAGGCAGAGACTCTGAGCAGGACTTGAGTTCTTTTATGAGTTTTGGAAAGAAATGAGGATTTGGATGTTCAATTTTGAAATGTTTGAAATTGTGCCACAAAATATTAATATTAAGATTAACATTAATTAAGAGCAAATCAAACGTTTCAGAATGTGCCTTTCTGTTCTGCTGTGTAACATTAACATTCAACCCTGAAACATTTGTAATGTAACATAGTTGGAACATAATTATTTTAAATGTAATGTAGTTATTATATTATACATATTATACATTTATAGCAAACATTGGTCACACTGTATTTTAAGGTCCAATAATCACTATTAACTAACAATCAACTTTGACTTTTGCCTCAAAAAACTCCTAATTTACTGCTCATTAATAGTTAGTAAGGTAGGTAACACTATAATGTGTCATTTATTAACATTAATGTATTAACAAACAATGCATTTATTACACTATTTATTAAACTTTGTTCATGTTAGTTAATGAAAATACAGTTGTTCATTGTTTATTCATGTTAGTCCACAGAGCATTAACTAATGTTAACAAACACAACTTGTGATTTTAATAATGCATCAGTAAATGCTGAAATTAACATTAACTAAGATTAATACATGCTGTAGAAGTATTGTTCATTCTTGGTTCATGTTTACTAATGTTGTTAACTAATCTGGTCATGCAGAATATGTACTTTATACTAATAAACAGCCAATATGTTAATAATAGGCATGCTAATAAGCAACTAATAGTGAGAATTGGTCCCTATACTAAAGTTTTACCAAAACATCATATGTGACCCTGGAGCACTTTCTCAACATTTAGGTGAATTTGAAAGCTGGATAAATAATCTTTCCATTGATGTATGGTTTGTTATGATAGGACAATATTTGTCTGAGATACAACTATTAGAAAATCTGGAATCTGAGGGAGCAAAAAAAATCTAAATATTGAGAAAATCTCCTTTAAAGTTGTTCAAATGAAGTTCTTAGCAATGCATATTACTAATCAAAAATGAAGTTTTGATATATTTACAGTAGGACATTTACTAAATATCTTCATGGAACATGATCTTAATATCCTAATGATTTTTGGCATAAAAGAAAAAAATTATAATTTTGATCCAAACAGTGTATTTTTGGCTATTTCTACAGATATACCCCAGTGACTTAAGACTGGTTTTGTGCTCCAGGGTCACATATATTTACTCTATTCAAATTATGAATAGGAGTATAAATCGTATGAACTCCAGACATACTGTGATTGGGTTGAATTAGTGCAGGGCATTAATGCACTTTGTTTGTTTTTTGTTAAACCCTAAATCTGTCATATACACTGCTGGATGGGTGTCTGTGTCAGCTACCATACTCTGGGCAAAAGGTGGGAAATATTCATTCCTAAAAGTTCAGAAATGATGTTTTCCATCTTTTTTCAAGTTGTTGTTTTTTCCTTTGGAGAGCGGATGAGAGCTGGGTCTGAACCGGAGTCTCCTGAAGTGTGTCGTGCTGAACGCCAGTCTATCGACTCCGACACAACGGCCTTCTCTGATCAAACATCCTTCTGAAATATTCTGACACAAACGGCCTGGACTGTTTTCTGTCACTGACCCAAATCCAGCTGCCATTTGTTGAGCTTTATGACTCTATGACCGAAATGCTGGCAACATTTGCTTTTCAAACAATGATAAATTTACCCTAAATTACAATGCAGTCCATCTAAATGCTTCTGCATTTGATTCAGGTCATGTTTGGATGAAAAGTTAGGGTTATGAACACACACACGTATATCTGAGCATCTGTGAGCTTATAAATCTCCTGCGCTTCAGTGAATAAATGCATTTCTCCAGCGCCGATTCGTCCTTCAAGAGAATACTATAGAATTAATAGCAGAGTATGTGAATGGAAAACTCATCTCAGCCGTCGTCATTACAGTCTCGTTTGTAGTTCTGTTTACATGTTCTAAAACTAAGGCACGTTTAACTATATTGAGCAGTGAGGAATTTATCATCAAATAAATGCTATAAATATTACAATTATGAGTAGAATTCAAAGAAAATATGCCAAAATGCAAATATTTCTCATTTGTTCAGCGTCAAGCGTTAACATGCAGGAACAGAAAGAAGAAAACAATGCATGAAACACAACACACCTCATAAATATGAGCAAATGTGCATGTTATGGAGCTGTGTTTATAGCTGTTGTTAGATAGATATCCACCTTATAATGCAGAAGTAAATGTGAATGTGCCAGACTTCCGGTTCATTAGCCGCTAAAGGTAAATAACTAGAAGAATATAGTACAGTAAACAGCTATTTGTGCCACAATCCAGTGTTTATTATTATGACAATACAAAAAAATATAAGAAATACCAGTATGCAGCATAAGCTGTTTCATACAGCTACAAATAACTAGAAGTGAATGACGTTCATTATACAGTGGCCAGCTCTTCTGGTAAGCACTGAGTGGACAGGATCAGTCTTTTCACACACTTTGATGCACATTAATCATGCAGTGTGTGTGAACTGCTGTCAATCACACAAGCACGTCTGCCTCAGTCTCAGCAGAAGTGATTGACGAATTATGCATTGATATATTTTCGAAGGCCTACACTTTGAGAAGCCGGCGCTGTGCGTGAACGCAAGTGGATGGACAGCTGATGTGAAGCCTGTAAAAGAGAAGGCACTGGTCTCATTGGCTCCACTGTAATAACAATGATCAGACACAAATGTGTGCTTGCTAATCAAGAGCATTAAACAAAGGCCGCGACAGAATCAGGCCGCAATCACGGAGCACCGTGTCTAGCTGGAAATGATATTGTGTATGATTAATGCTCAGTTTGACTGGATCTGCACTAGTTAATGGATTAGTGAGGCCAGCTGCTCTGAATTGTGGCGTCTTGAGTTTCCTAGTTAAGGTGGATTTGTTCAGTGAGAGTATTTAGAAGATCTGTTTCCTTCTCCACCTCTTGAGTTCAGAGAGAGAGGAATCACGCGCCGGCGGCATCTGATTGCACCGCTGCAATCATCAGATGTGCAACTCAACCCATTTTCATGCATTTCTATTGAGAACACGTGTTTGAGGTTGACGGACGTTAGAGCTCTTCACAGACACACTGACTCGAGATCAGACTGAAGGGGCATGTTGTCACGGGAAGGGCTGAAGGGAGGTTATGGCGCTCTTGAAGTGTTTACTGTGGACTTGAGAGGCAAGAAACTGCACTTGACACGACTGACCCGTCTCACTGAGTATTTTCATGTTATATTGATTAATTAACTACTCAGCAGATGATCATCACAGACAATTGGCTCTAAATAATTTCTTGATGCTGAAGATTTATTTATTTTTTTAATAATAGCAATATCTCAGTTTACACATTTTTTCAGAGAGGTTGTTTTTGCTGCTGTTTTATTTATTATTATTATTATTTTTATAACAATGAGATGTGAATTTCTGAGATCTCACTCCTTAAGGGAATATTTTATAATTCAGGATCAAACAGACTTTTGTTTTACATACAGTGCTAGTTTTACATAAATTATTTTTGGAACACCACAATAATCAATGCATTCACAAGTACTTGCACAGAGACTGTATATAACGTATGCTTTTGAGACAGTCAAGAAGATTTTATTTCCAAAACATGCCAGTTGTGATTTTGTAAAAAATGTTCAGGTTGAACACTCGATAACAATGCAGACAGAAAGAACATGTTCAAATGTTAAATGTAAAATTAATAGTGTAATGTAATGTAATTAAATTGATTTTTTTTTTTGAAGCTGCAATTAAAATTTTAAATGATTAGAAAACATTTAGTAAGAAATGCTTGCAAGACGGTGTCAGGTTTTCACTGAAAAAAAAGGTTAGGTTTTTTAAGGTAAGTGGTTGCAAACTAATTAAATTTGTTTATTTAAATGAAGCTAAAACAAATTGAGCAAATTCAATTAATAATATTTTCAGTGTGCTTTGCGCTTTCAAGCACCATGAGTATGTGATCATTTATGTAAAGTTCAAATGAATATTAATAACAAATAAAACAATTGAAAAAAGGCCACAGATTCAAATGAAGGAAACCAAAGGCTTTCTGATGAATGTTAAATGCCCGATGAATTAAACTGAGGCTGTTATAAAAGCAGAACTGTCAAATAAAAGCTCTTTTTCAGTGCTTAATGTGGTTAGACTGTTTTTAAAAATAAGCTTTTTTCCCTGTTGGCTGTTGATGTTTCTGTTGGGGGAATATATGGAAAGTGGGACACTTTCTGAACATTTATTGTAGGGCTTGTTTTTAAACATGATCCAAATGGCACAATATCATTTTAATAGTTAATAGTCTTCACTATACAGAAGAAACAGGAATCGATCTGAATTATTAAAGCTAAAGTGTTCGTATGGTTTAGTCAGTGTGTGGGTGGGAGAGATAAGCAGCGGTCTGAAGTGTTGCTGTGCTTTGATGTTGCTCTAATATAGTTTGTAAATGTTGACGCTGTCCAGACTCCAGCTGTAAAACACGAGTGAGAAATCATCGAGACTCACGTCGTTACGCTGCTAAAAGCTTTCTAAGCGAAGGCTGCTCGTGCTGACTGAGGAGAGCAGAGGTGGTTCACTTTAATAAACATCTGCTGCTTTACACTCGATGAAGGGTCAATGACAAAATAAAGACACAACACATGATTTCAAACGGCTTTGAGAAACATTTATTCCATTTTCAAGAGTCATGTGGCAGAACCATTGAGTGAAAAGAGAAGGAGCATATTTTCTGTGCACCTTGAAGATATGTGAGTGGAAATTCCTAAAACTAAACTATTAATTCATAAATGGTTTTGGAAACAGCTCACAATGCATTTGACAAAAGCCTTGTCTTGTCATACTGTGGAAGACTGATTTAGCCATGTCATAAAAAACAAACAAATAAATAAAAAAGGTCGTTGCTTTTATATCACAATTCTCAAAAAAATAAACAAATTCACAATTAATAGTTTAATAATTGGGAGAGATTTTTCAGACTTTTTTCTCTAAATTCTGAGTTTATTTTGCAACCCTGTTTGTTTCTACCATGAAATTAGAAAAAAAAATTCTAGTATTTGCAAATTTATATCTAACAATTCAGAGTTTATATCTTGCTATAAAAAAGACTGAATTGCAAGCCCAAAAGTCACTAATCTTTTTTTTTTCTTTTTTTTTTGTGGCAGCACTTTAGATTAGGAAACACAATTCAATATTAACTAGTTGCTTATTAGCATGCATATTACTCGCATATTAGCTGTTTATTAGCACTTATAACGCAGATATTAATGCATGAGCATATTCTAGATCCCTTAACCCGACCCTATACCTAAACATAGCTAAAAACTACCTTACTTACTATCAGAGAGCAGCAGTGAGGAGTTTATTGAGAGACAACTCTTAGTGAATAGTTAATAATGAATAACATTTTGGTTATGGTTATGGAGTTTCTCTCAGTGAAATCATCACCCATTTGATGTTTGTTTCTGTATATTAGTTGCATCAAATGACTTTGATAGACCAAAATATGATTTAGAGCGTTTTTCAAACAAGGCACATTTGTTAGCATTTTTCAAAGTAAAAATAATAATAAAAGTTTAGGCCACAATGCCTCTTTTTTCTTGAATGAGCCTCATTATAATATCAAGACGATAGCATCACTTATTTTTCTTCATGCCTCAATAAAATCTCTAAATGAATTCTAATGAGAATGTGGATATTTGTTCAGTTTGAAATGAGCTGGTGTGTGTGTGTGTGTGTGTGTGTGTGTGTGCGCGCGCGTGCGTGTGTGGGTGTGTGTGTGTGTGTAACTCTTCCTCTGACTGTTATTGAAGGCCCATCTCTCTCTCTCTCTCTCTCTCTCTCTAATGCATTCTCTCTGACCTCGGCTGTGTAAATCAAGGATCTGCTTCAGATCTGCTCATGCAGTGTTTGCAGTGAACAGACAGTGTGTGTGTGTGTGTGTTAAGAGTGAGAGATGTGTGTGTGTGTGTGTGTGTGTGTTAAGAGTGAGAGATGTGTGTGTGTGTGTGTGTGTGTGTGTGTTAGAGAGTTAGAGATGTGTGTGCATCTAGTGTCTCAGAAGTTTTCAAGCCGAGGCAGAATCTGTCAACCAACAGGTGGCGATAGTTTCCTCATGTACTGTTTGTCTCAAACTCATAGTCAATAAGGGCTTGAATGAATTAATAAAATGAATGAGTAAATGAAATGAAATCCAGTTAACAGCATTTTGAGGGCACTTGTATGATTCGGCTGTGTTCTGTAGCGTGTGCACTGCATCTCAAATCATTCAGGTCATATTCACAGCCGAAGCAAAGGTTTGATTTGTACATGAATCTGAAAGGAGGCTTTGTATAATAAAGCACACAAAAGCAAGAGAAGACTGCACATGTTTTCATAACCCTCTGTCTGACTGAATCACTGAATATTTTAGAGAAGAGTGTTTGTGTGCAGATGTGATTGTGTGTTACCTCAGTTCCTCACACTCTCTTCAGTCCAAACACACACCTAATCCGGTCCTGCTCGCCATTTATAACTCACACCGGCGCTTCAAACAGAGAGAGCAGAGGTCAGACCTACACGGGGATTTAGAGTCTTATTATAATCGCAAAATGGCGAGCAGCTTTGAGAAACTGCAGCGGCTGAGAAAACGAGAAGAGACTCCTCGTCAGGACTCACTGAACTCATGTTAGAAACCCAACCAGCTGACTTCAGCGGGCAAAGACAGGCACGTGTAGTGCGGTTAACAAACAAACGGACAAACCAGATACGTGCACTTTCTCCTCAATAAGGCAAGGCAGTTTTACTAAATAAATTCAATAAAGCACTTCTAGAACTAATCTATTACATGATTATTTAGTGAGGCACAGTAAACTGTAGCAGTCGTTTAATTATCCCTCAATAGAGTGAAATAATGCCAAGGAAAAAGAGTTCTGTTGTTCCAACATAAAATCAGACAGAAAATGTAGAATTCTAAGTATATGTCTTTTATATGTCAGAGTAATTTAGATATTTTTACATCATCAGTCGTCTCCTCAGGAGGGAGCTGGTCATCAGCTTTTAGTCCAGTGTATATTCATCTCATATTCCATTGATATTTACTGTATCTGCATTAATATCACACTATCAACAATAAACTAATAATATGACATTTTTATATCTAACACAAAATTAAATACTTTTTTATATATATATATACACTGCCGTTCAAAAGTTTGGGATCAGTAAGATATTTTTATGTTTTTTACGGGAGTCTGTTCTGCTCATCAAGGCTGTATTTATTTGATCAAAAATACAGAAAAAAACAGTAATATTGTGAAATCTTATTGCAATTTCTAATACTGGTTTCCTATTTTAATATACTTTAAAATATAATGTATTTCTGTGATGAAGCGCTGTATTTTCAGCATCATTCCTCCAGTCTTCAGTGTCACATGATCTTCAGAAATCATAATAATATACTGATTTACAATCAGTTTTGAAACCCCACTGGCAGATATTTTTTTCTTGTTTTAAGCAAAAATTAAATAAATGTTGATAAATTTTCTCAGAAAACAGTAGTGCAGTGTATTGATTGAAATGGGAAGGGATGTGCAGAAGTCTGAGTGACTGATTGTTTCTGTTTCCATCAGTTTGACTGATTCAGGAACGTGATTGGTCAGCTTTACTGCACTGATCAGCTGATCAGCCAATGGCAGCGATGAACAGAACAAGAGAGGCGGGTCTATCACACAAAAAAAATCAAGACTGGAGATAGAAATTGAGATATTAAGTCCCGTTTTCTGAAAAAAATATCAAAGAGTTAATTTCAGAGTTTTTCCGTAAAACAAGAAATAAATCTGTCAGTGGGCTCAGAAGAATAAACTTGTTTTCCCTTTGAGTTAAGGTGATTTTTCTGTCCCCAGTGACTCATTTTTTTCTTTTTAAGCATGTTTTGATCCATCAGATCTGTGCTGCTCCAGTAAACAGGCGGTGTGTTTGGGATCATTGTCATGCTGAAAGACCCAGCCACGTTTCATCTTCAATGCCCTTGCTGATGGAAGGATTTCACTCAAAATCTCACGATACATGGCCCCATTCATTCTTTCCTTTACACGGATCAGTCGTCCTGGTCCCTTTGCAGAAGAACAGCCCCAAAGCATGATGTTTCCACCCCCATGCTTCACAGTAGGTATGCTGTTCTTTGGATGCAACTCAGCATTCTTTCTCCTCCAAACACAACGAGTGGAGTTTTTACCAAAAAGTTCTATTTTGGTTCCATATGACATTCTCCCAATCCTCTTCTGGATCATCCAGATGCTCTCTAGCAAGCTTCAGACGGGCCGGACATGTACTGGCTTAAGCAGGGGGACACGTCTGGCACTGCAGGATTTGAGTCCGTGGTGGCGTAGTGTGTTACTGATGGTAGCCTTTGTTACTTTGGTCCCAGCTCTCTGCAGGTCATTCACTAGGTCCCTCCGTGTGGTTCTGGGATTTTTGCTCACCGTTCTTGTGATCATTTTGACCCCACGGGGTGAGATCTTGCGTGGAGCCCCAGATCGAGGGAGATTATCAGTGGTCTTGTATGTCTTCCATGTTCTAATAATTGCTCCCACAGTTGATTTCTTCACACCAAGCTGCTTGTCTATTGCAGATTCAGTCTTCCCAGCCTGGCGCAGGTCTACAATTGTGTTTCTGGTGTCCGTCGACAGCTCTTTGGTCTTGGCCATAGTGGAGTTTGGAGTGTGACTGTTTGAGGTTGTGGACAGGTGTCTTTTATACTGATAACGAGTTCAAACAGGTGCCATTAATACAGGTAACGAGTGGAGGACAGAGGAGCCTCTTAAAGAAGAAGTTACAGGTCTGTGAGAGCCAGAAATCTTGCTTGTTTGTAGGTGACCAAATACTTATTTTACCGAGGAATTTACCAATTCATTCATTAAAAATCCTACAATGTGATTTCCTGGATTCTTTCCCCCATTCTGTCTCTCATAGTTGAAGTGTACCTATGATGAAAATTACAGGCCTCTCTCATCTTTTTAAGTGGGAGAACTTGCACAATTGGTGGCTGACTAAATACTTTTTTGCCCAACTGTATGTGCTATTTAGAATTAATATCAGTATTTTTAGGGCAGAACATGGAGGTTTGGTTCCAGCATTTAATGAGATCCAGACCTGCAGCTGAAGGAGAGGCTAAAGAAGCTGAAGAAACAAAGAAAAGCAAGGTTTTCTGAGAGCCTTTTACACGCTACACACATCTAGCAGAAATACAAAACCTAGAGAATGAAGCATCTGCAGCACTTTATTGTACTGTATATATATACTGAATATTCTGTATTAAATGTAGAAGACATACCTCTCAAACTGCTCTCAGTCAATGATTTTTAATAGTGTGCAAATTCAATAAAATAATGTTTTTTTAAAAATGATGTTTTTGTACTGCATGTTTGTGCTAAAATGTACGTGCATTCAAACACTAATGTTATTAAACAAAATGAAAAAGTGGATATATTGAATTATTAATGTAATTAGGTTTTTTGCTTTTTTATTTTATGTTAAAGTGGAAAAGAGCCGCATTGCAGGTAATTCTGCGGCTGTATTATTTCCATACGGTGTTGCTGCGTGAAACACCTGAAGACATATAATACATGATTAAAAAACACATGAATCATAATAAAGCAACAAAAGCCAATTATTATATGTACTAAGAATATGTTAAGAATGAGAGAAGCTTGTTTGCATCCTACATCAGGCTCAGAAACATAATATATGATCTGTTATATGTAAATACATTTTTTTCAAATAATACTGTTATCAGTTATGCTTTTATTATTTAGGACATATGCAATTCAAAACGATGGAGGAGTTGATTGAAACTAACATCAGCATCTGCCTGCAGCAGTAATTTCATTATTAAGGAAAATGACTGCAGATTATTATGACAGAGGATGCATATTCAGATTAGTGATTGTTAGATGTGTGTTTTCCAGCGACAGACTCTTAAACGCTGAATATGTGCTTTCATCCTGGCTTGGGGAAGTGAAGGGTCAGTGTCAGCCTTCATATGAACGTGGAGGAATATAAGCTGGACGCTGTGCAAAAACATTCTCAGCCCTGTTTATTTTCACTAATAACCGCTATACGCTCATGCTAACCGCACAATAACTAATGTGAGAAGCTCTGAAAGCACGCTGCTGAGTAAGGAAAGGGCTTAGCACCTACTGAGAGAGAAATGTGGCCAATCTACCTTCACTAACACTTATTTAACTAAAGCCTGAATGTGGAAGGGCAGACAATTAGACATAGCATACCCGATCAATTATGTATAATCTGAAGGTGTAAAACAGGCTCAGTTCAATTAGAGGTCAAGCTCCACGGGATCAGGCCATTGCTCGAATAATATAATCAGGGCTGTTTTATGGCACTTTTTAAATAGGAAGTCTTTATAAATGAACACAGTGTAAGTGCAGCGCTGAACCACGGGTACACTTCACTCTGACAGACCATTAGAAGAGAGATTTTCTGACAAAGAGACAGTCACATCTGAAATGATAAACTATAAAACTGATTACTGAAAACAATCATATCAAAACAACACTGCAGTATATTTGGGAATAACACACATGTGCTTATATTTTTACCAGCTCCTTGCATGCTGGTCAAAAATGACAGAATTTTATTTTTTATTTCAATTAAATTATTGTAACACATTTTAGTTTGATAATGTTTTTAATATAATATATTGTAATTTTAGGGGTAACACAATTTTTGGTAATTATATTTATGCAATATTGGCAGATTATGGTGAAAGTGAAAAAAGTGAAATTGAAAGTTAAAGAAGTTGGTTACACTTTATTTTGATAGTCCACTTTAGACATTCTACTAACTATAAGTGACTTTGTAAACACATGTCAACTACATGTCATCTAATTCTCATTAATTTGCAGCTACATGTCTACTAACTCTCAGTAGGGTAGGTTTAGGGTTAGTAGAATAAGTTGACATATACTTGCAAAGTTGCTGATACTCAGTATGTTGTATGTTGTGGACCCATCAAAATAAAGTTTTAGAAGATATTAAGCAGACAGTCTACTAATACTCTAATGACTGCTAGTTGACATGTAGTTGCAAAGTTACTTACTGTTAGTAGAATGACTAAAGTGGACTATCAAAATAAAGTGTTACCAAGAAGTTTAAGTTTATTGTTATGAATAAAGAATAAAGAACCTTAGAATTTTATATGAACAATATATTTTCCAAAACACGTTTTACTCTGCCTGAAAATCTAAACAAGTTGTGTTCCAAATTTGAGGTTGATATCTCAAAAAATGAGCTTTCAGTGAGGTTTTGCTTGGCTGCAGTACCAAACGTTTCCACTAGATGCAATTTGTTTCCCATTGGTTTCCAATGTGGCCATTTTTAATCACAAACAGTACAACTGTTTTTTCAGTACCATTTAACCTTTCCGAATCATGTCCATTATTTTATTTATTTTAATTTTTTTCACACAGCAAGTGCCAAAATCTTTCCAAAGTTTTGTACCATTCTGATGAAGTTAAAAACGATAGTAAAAAACAAACATAATTTTTCCTGGTATTGACCAGAGGGTTCAAAGTAAAAGCGTGTAATTGTCTCATATGAAGTTCAGCTGCCATATATGGAATCTCCATTGCCTAATTTGGATGACATATGAGTTTTACTGGTGCATAAGAAGGGCCTGACTCTACATATGAAGCTATTTACGAGAAGGCATATTGATTCCACTTACTAAGGTTGTTTTCAACCTTAAATGCAGCTTAAAAATTGCTGAAAGAGAGAGAGTGTGTGTGTGTGTGTGTGTGTGAGAGAGAGAAAGAGAGAGAGAGAGAGTGTGTGTGTGTGTGTGTGTGTGTGAGAGAGAGAGAGAGTGTGTGTGTGTGTGTGAGAGAGAGAGAGAGTGTGTGTGTGTGTGTGTGTATGAGAGAGAGTTTGTGTGTGTGTGTGTGTGTGTGTGTGTGTATGTGTGTGTGAGTGTGTGTGTGTCTGTGTGTGAGTGTGTGTGAGTGTGTTTGTGTGTGTGTATGTGTGCGAGTGTCTGTGTGTATGTGTGTGTGTGTGTGTGTGTGTGTTAGATAGAGTTTGTGTGTGTGCGTGTGTGTGCGTGTGAGTCAAGTCAAGTCACTATTATTTGTATAGCGCTTTTAACAATACAAATTGTCTCAAAGGAGCTTTACATCGGCTTGATATAGAGCTGTGTGGCTTTATATCAGCTTTACAGTATTTAGGCTGGGAAATAGTTTGTTGAAATAGTGTCATTCTCCTCTGGCCAGACAAAATCAGCAGTTTAATTCTAGGCTAAAGCAGAGTCAGATTGTGCAAAGGACTCATCTGGTTCCTGTGGTCTTGTCCCGATGGCCGTCTTGGAGACAGGGTCTTCACTGGGGGTCAGTCTCTGGGGCTCATCTAGGTGTCCTGGTTGTAGAGGTCATCTCTAGGTGCTGATCCACCATCTGATCTGGATACAGTCTGGATCTGGGTGGCTATGGTGACCTCGGAATAAGAAAGAAACAGACTAATGTTAGCGTAGATGTCATTCTTCTAACAATGTAACAAGTACATCAGGTGTTTTGGGAAGTGTTCCCGGTTCCGGTTGACCTAATTAATGCAGCCTAACAATCCTTTAACGGATTTGAATTATAGAAATGCGATAGTGTATTATGTGTAAGCCAGGTTAAAGAGATGGGTCTTTAATCTAGATTTAAACTGACAGAGTGTGTCTTCTTCCCAAACAGTGTTAGGTAGATTGTTCCAGAGTTTGGGAGCTAAATAGGAAAATGATCTCCCGCCTGAGTTGATTATGATATTCTAGGTATTATCAAACGGCCAGAGTTTTGAGATCGCAGCAGACATGAAGGACTATAATGTGATAAGACCTCACTCAAATACTGAGGTGCCAAACCATTCAGGGCTTTATAGGTAATTAGTAAGATCTTAAAATCTATACGATGTTTAATAGGGAACCAGTGCAGTGTTGACAGAACCGGGCTAATGTGGTCATGCTTCCTGGTTCTAGTAAGAACTCGCTGCTGCATTTTGAACCAGCTGGAGTTTGTTTATTAAACGTGCAGAACAACCACCCAATAAAGCATTACAATAATCTAGCCTCGAGGTCACGGATGCATGAATTAATGTTTCTGCATTTGACATTGAGAGCATAGGTCGTAATTTAGATATATTTTTAAGATGGAAAAATGCAGTTTTACAAATGCTAGAAACATGTTTTTCGAAGGAAAGATTGCTATCCAAAAGTACGCCTAGGTTCCTAACTGAATAATTTACAGAGCAGCCATCAAGTATTAGACAGTGATCTAGATTATTACATGCAAAAGTTTTTGGTCCAATAATTAACACCTCTGTTTTTTCAGAATTTAGCAGTAAGAAATTGCTAGTCATCCAGTTTTTGATATCAACTATACATTCCGCTAGTTTTGCAAATTGGTAAATTTCATCAGGTCGCAAAGAAATATAGAGCTGAGTATCATCAGCATAACAGTGAAAGCTAACACCATGTTTCCTAATGATATCTCCCAAGGGTACCATGTAAAGCGTGAAAAGTAAGGGGCCAAGTACTGAGCCTTGAGGTACTCCATACTGCACTTGTATGATATGGTATGATACCTCTTCATTTACTGCCACAAATTGATGGCGGTCAGATAAGTAATTTGAACCATGCCAGTGCACATCTAATGCCAACATAATTTTCTAGTCTATTTAAAAGAATGTTGTGGTCGATAGTGCCAAATGCGGCGTTAAGATCCAGTAGCACTAATATGGAGAGATACAACCACGATCAAGGCAAGGCAAGGCAAGTTTATTTATATAGCACATTTCATACACAGTGGTAATTCAAAGTGCTTTACATAAAAGAAAGTGAAATAGACATTAAAATCAATAAAAACATGGAAATAAGAATAATAAAAACAAGGAATTTTAAAATGATATAGAAAATGATTTAAAATAAATTTAAAGAAAATGATTATACATAAAATTCATTGCAGTCAGTTCGGACATATAGCACAGTGCTCATTCAAATGCACAGTTAAACAGATGAGTTTTGAGTCTTGATTTAAATGTGGCTAATGTTTTAGCACATCTGATCAGATGATAAAAGCAGGTCGTTTGTAACTCTAATGAGAGCAGTCTCAGTACAATGATATGGTCTAAAATCTGACTGGAAATCCTCACATATATAATTTTTCTCTAAGAAGGAACATAGTTGTAATGATACTACCTTTTCTAATATCTTTGACAGAAAAGGTAGATTTGAGGTCAGTCTGTAATTAATTAATTCTTTGGGGTTAAGTTGTGTTTTTTAAATGAGAGGCTTAATAACAGCCAGTTTGAAGGTTTTTGGGACATATCCTAATGACAATGATGAGTTAATAATATTCAGAAGAGGATCTATTACTTCTGCAAGCACCTCTTTTAGGAGCTTAGATGGAACAGTGTCTAAACTACAGGTTTTTGGTTTAGATGATTTAACAAGTTTATACAATTCTTCATTTCCAATAGAAGAGAATGAGTGGAATTGTTCCTCATGGGATCTATAGTGCTCTATCTGATGTGATACTGTGGCTGACAGCTGCATAGTTACAATTTTATCTCTAATAGTTTTAATCTTGGAAATAAAGTAGTTTATAAAGGCATTACTACTGTGCTGCTGGGTAATGTCTGCACCTTCTGATGTTATATTTTTTGTTAATTTACCACTGTATTAAATAAATACTTGGGGTTGTGTTTGTTTTCTTCTAAAAGAGACGTAAAGTAAGCAGATCTAGCAGTTTTTAATGCTTTTCTGTAGGATAGGGTACTTTCCCGCCAAGCAATACGAAATACCTCTAATTTAGTTTTTCTCCAGCTGCGCTCCAGTGTGAGTGTGTGTGTGTGTGTGTGTGTGTGTGTGTGCATGTGTGTGGTCTGACGATTGTGCTGCTTGATAAACAGGAATGTTGATTTCTGAGGAAGCATTAGCTCCTCTCTGGGTCCTCATATTGTTCAACTGGTCCCAATACCCACAGAAATCATTTCTGCATATTTTCTCAAAATGGTATGAAACGTTATGTTTGTTGATGTGCAGGTTTTTGTTGACACGTGCAGCGGCTTCTGATCTTCTTGTAGAATGAGAGGAAAGTTTCTGACTGTGACTCATCTGCAGACCTTCTGCTTCTGTTTGCGGTTTCACCACTTATTCTGAACATCTGAGCGCTGCAAGCCATGACAGGTTCATCGACGAACAGTTGTTACAGGAACCAGATTATTTTCACATGCAAGGAGAAACACTTTCCTTTCAGTGAGTAAAACACTTCATTAATGTAAAGCTGTGACAGTGAAGGATCGCAATGCTCTCTGATGATTGAGTTGACCTGGAATCAACATGCATTTGTGTGCACATGTGGGCATGGCCTGTCTGAGGGCATGTCAGCGGGTGTATCTGTGGGCGTGTTTATGCTCTGTCACCGCATAATCAGCATCTGCAGTACAGTAATAGTACAGTCTATAGCTGAAGCTGGTTTCACCAGCCATCCAATCACACAAATCCCCTGTTCCAACAGTTTACAAGCGTCGAAGTCTAAATCCCATGTTTTGTCATGCTTTTCCACAACAATATTTACATGTCAGGCAAGCAGATGCTCCTTCACTGCTTGAACGTACAGTATTCCACCTCACAGCATTTGCTTTACAGAAGTAATGTGGCCAAGTGAACACACCAGTAACATATACAGTCAGGTCCATATATACTTGGACACTGACACAATTTTCATTATTTCGACTCTGTATGCCACCAGAATAGAATTAAAAATAAAACAATCAAGATGAAATTGAAGTGCAGATTTAAAGCTTTAATCCAAGGGGTTGAACAAAAATAGAACATAAAATGCTTAGGAATTACAACCATTTTGATACACAGTCGCCGAAGTCACCATATTGGCGATCAGTGGTTGCTTTAGTGGGGCTCTTGAACCTTGACTTTTTAAAGTTAGTTTTTATTTGGTTGCTTTAATTAACTGTGTTTGTTAAGTACAGTTTTGAAAGCAAGAAAAGCCTAAACAATCTATGATCAGATGAGACTGATATTTGTGATGTCAAAACCATTGTGATCTTGTCTAATTCACTGATCTTACCCAATGTTTATTTCTTATTAAATATGTGATATGTTAATACTCTTAAATTGCTTTTGATTAAAAAAAATTATAACAAATAAAAAAAATTGTCTACTGAAAAGTCACAACCAAAACAACACCAAAATAAAACAAAGAACATAGTAAGAACATTCAGCTGCATAATTTATTCATGCTACAATGCATGCTGGGAGTTTTGTACTGGCACCCAGCATGCTTTGCGGCATGAATTGTTTATTTTATTATTAATAGTCACCATTGTTGAGGTTCATGTGCTGATTCTTGATGTCTGTGTGTCTAAATGGTGCTATAGCTCTAAAGGCTTGGTGCATAAAATGTTTTTAAATTCCGTCATAGTTTGTAAATTTATCATGTAGAGTAACATTACTACCATAAATAAGAAATTAATTCCAAGTCACCCACATTGGTTTATACTTATTGAGATCAGTGAATCGGGTCATTAATTGAAGATGATCATCAACAGTTAATCAAAACTGCTTAATAATAATCCCTCTTGGCTTTTCTTGTCATAACAAATATGCGCCACAAACACCGTTAGAACAGCCAAAGAAAAACTAACATTAAAGAGTCATTAAAGAGTAACTAAAGCAAACACCAATCACCAAAATGGTAAAGTCAAACAAACCATTTAAAATAAAATATAAACCTCTGTTAATTTGTAGATATATGACAGAAATGAAGTCAAACTGGTTAGTAATAAGTGGAGCTGGTCATGCTGTTTGTGGAGTTGTTTAATCATCCTCTGCTGTTTTATTTGAGTTGATTTCATTTAAGGCTGTTGCTGCATGTCAGTTATAGTGTTGTTTCTGGTTCTTTCCTTCAGTGATTGTGTTTGTTAACAGCAGGTGTTCATCAGTGTCTGAATTCACTCATATGTTCTCAATCACTCTGTCTAGTGGACTATATAGTGAACTAATGTAGGGACTAGTGAATGAGGGTGTAGGGTGTGGTTTCAGACACAGTCTATGGGTGTCAATTCTGAGGCTACTTTCTCGGAAACAAAGGTTAGATCTATTACAGTTATTCACTGTATATAGTAAGAAAACTTACTGTTAATCATTTAACAGGTTTTTACTGTGACATTTTTACAGTCTTTTACCGTTAAAATCACAATAAATTTTTACAGTGTAATTAAACTGTGCTCAATGATCTCCACATTCATTATTTCAAACGTGGCAGATGAACGACTGACCTGAGTAAAGTCAGACCTGAAAACTGCGAGTATGAAATATTAAAGCATGCATATTCAAAACTGATGTACAGTTCACAAGTGTTATACAGGCACACCAGACTTTATCTCAGCAGTCCGGTCTTCTGTCTGCTACCGTTATCTTCTCACAAACACACGGGAGCTTCAGCCTCAGATCATACGTGTCTCTATCTCATGAAGATCCACAGATCATTACTGCAGCACAGCGGGGTCAGCGGAGGCCCGATCTGATCTCAGGATTAGCCTCCTTAAACATCATCCATCTTATTCACTCCTCCTGGAAAACCGCTGGGAACTTGAGTGGAAAACGACTCACTTTCCAGCCTTGGTTTAGTGTAGCGCAGGCATTTTCATTCGCTTCTTTGTTTTGCATCAATTTATAGCATGGAAACATGCATTAGACAGCTATATGAGACTGTCTGTTATAGTAAAGAGAAAAGTGATCAGGCCTACATCAGGCCGTCCCTTCAAAACAGATGTGAACGGAAACAGAACGGGACGTCAAAAAGAGAGAAACAGGCCATAAAGCCAAAGATTGAATATTGTGTACTTCATCACAAGTGCTGCATGAATCTTGCTGGCAGGAGCGTGGCAAACAGCCTCCTAAAAACTAGTCAGTTTGTGCAGCTGAGAAAACCTATTCATGTGTAAAATGTATACAGCTGTTTACAATGCAGATGTTGTATGTATTGCTCAAAACATTAAGGGAACACTTCTGGATCAATCACACACTGGATCTCGATGCATGAAATGTTCAAGTTGAAAATCTTTACTTTATATACATTGTGTAATTTGTTGAGAATAAAAGGTAACATTTTAGAATACTGTTCCATCATTTTTGAATAACTACACAAGAACACATGAGTAACACAATATTAGCACTCTAGTAACTACTAGTATCTTACAAGAAACTCTGATTAATGATTTACTAAGTAACAGTGCTTAGTTGAATGTGGTAGTTCACTATTAGCTAATCAATAACTACTATTTTTTTCATACCTCCCCAATAACAACTTAGAACTACTGTATACAGGTTCATAATTAATATGAATAATGCATGAGTTGTAATTAATTCTAAGTGAATGTCATGGATGTGTCGAGGAAGGCAGACGCAGACAATAATAAATTCAGAAAATAGTTTAAAGGGGTCATTTGATGCAATTTCAAGTTTTCCTTTCTCTTTGGAGTGTTACAAGCTGTTTTTGCATAGATAAAATCCCTGAAGTTGCAAAGACTAAAGTCTCAAAACCAAAGAGATATTCTTTATCAAAGTTAAGACTCGACCACGCCCTCCTAAAACGCCTCGTTTAAACACGCCCCCACATGTCTACGTCACGATGTGGGAAGATTTGCAAAACACCGCCCAAATGTATACGCAAAGAAAGAAGGTGTAATTTTTATTCTGGCTGTAGTATTGTTGCTACCGGCAGACCCATGTCCTGGAGATGCTGTGTTTCGCTGTGAAAACGAAAGTACTTTGTTTGAGCTTCCAAAAGAGTACACAACTAGAAATCAGTGGTTAAGTTGTATTTACAGCACTGTACCAGAACAGCTCAACCCAAATATTAGAGTGTGTGCAGCACATTTTACACAGGACTATTTCCTGAACCTGGGAGAGTACCCTACAATGCTGGCTTACTCAAAGGCTGTTTCTATAAAGTGGGGCAATTCCAACTTTGCAAGGACAGTCTGGCGCTTCTGACTCACAGCCTGTAAGTATGTTTTCATATTTAAAGAATTTGCCACTGACGATTCAAACATGAGTTTTGAGCAGTGTAGAGTAGTGCTTGTTGTTTCTCCGATCACAAATGCAGACATTGTAATGTTTATGCAGCACGACTATAATCAAGTCACTATAATCAGTAATTATGTCCCCACTGGATGCAACAAATGCCTCGTTTATAATGGGTTTTATTAGTAATTAATTTTGCTAGATTTGGTAACACTTAAATCATTACTAGTGGGTTACTGTGATCTTCTCTTTAGAATACTGATCCAAATAATTAGTAATTTATTCAGAAGGATGTAGAAACACTTGAGTCATTTCTATCCAAAACCTTACATATATTCAAAAGCTTAAAATGACATCAGTCAATATTATGAGTTGTCATGCTTTTCACTTTAGAATTCTGATCCGAATAATCAGTAGTTCCTTTACAAGGATTTGGTAATACTTCAGTCATTACTAGTGGGTTACCATAATCTTCAATTTAGAACTAATTATGCATTATGTGTAATTCACATTAATTATGAACCTGCACAGTAGTTGTTAGTAGTTCTCCAGGATACATGAAAACAAAGTAGTTACTGATTAGCTAACAGTGGACTACCAGTTTCACCTGAGCACTAATACTTAAATCATTAATCAGAGTTTCTTGTTAGTTAATAGTTACTAGAATGTACATGCATTAGTCATTTGTTCCTGTGTATATATTCATTAATGTTGGAAAAGTATTCTAAAGTGTTACCGAATAAAATGATGAGACAATGTTCAATGGAAACCAAAATCATGAACCCACTGAGGGCTGGATTCAAAATCACACTGAAAATCAAAGTAAAATAATCAAATTACAGATTGCTCCAACTGCATGAATTTCATCACAGCAGCTCATAATGTAAGTCAGCAGTGTGTATGGCTTCCATGTATGCATTCATGACAATGTCTAGGCATGCTCCTAATGAGATGATGCCAGATCTTGATCAGGGCATCAGTGAGCTCCTGGACAGTCTGTGGTTATATGGATGCTTCGATGCATAACATCCCAGAGGTTCTTGTTTCAAGTCTAGGGGCATGAGGGCCACTGGCATCAATACCTTCATCATCCAGAAACTGCACACACACTCTTGTCACACGGGGCTGGGCATTGTCTTGATCTGTGTGACCCTCCAAGACATTCCTCCCCAGTCCATCACTGACCCAATGCCAAACCGCTCAGGCAGCATATTTGGACGATTCGTTATGTCGGTCTTCTCACATCAGCAGTCTGTGTTCTAGATTGCAGCAGAAGTTATATTTTGTGTGAAGGTCAAAAGTATTTGGGGTAAATCAGAGGATTTTATTTCTGTTCTGTCAGTCTGTTTTGAGAGTTTGTAAGATATGGTTTTACAGCATGGTACGAAAGTCTGACTGGTCAATCAAAATCGAAACTTGCTCGACTTGTACATACTGCTTAAAAAATAGTAGGAAGCGAAATGACCTATTCAGGAGATGTTTGGGATATCTGTTTTAAGACAAGCTAAGAAAATTGTTACCGATGACATAAATATTTTATATAAGAATTTTAACATGTTACCCTCAGGAAGATGATTGGGAATTTTGATATGTAAATCAAATTGCTACAAAAATTATTTTGTGCTAACTGTGGTGAAATAATTTAATAAAAAACTGCAAAGATGAGGTGGTTGTTCGGTACACTGTCGCTTTTTAATATATTTGTTTATGCAAAAATTATTGATTGATTGTACTGGGTTATGTGAGTTGTATTGTGTACTGGCCATGTCATGGAGTCCAAGATGCATTTCCCAGAAATGGGACAATAAAGTATATTCTATTCTATTCTATTCTATTCTATTCTATTCTATTCTATTCTATTCTATTCTATTCTATTCTATTCTATTCTATCTCCTCCATGCTCTTGAGACTGTGCATGGAGACACACCAAACCACCTTGCGACGCCACTGTTCGAGCACAGTGTCCTGTTTCTTTCCTTTTACTGGTTTTAGTTAACAATAATAATCCTGGCCTGAGGTGGGAAAGCATGATTTCTCCAGCAGATTTCAAAAGGTTAAAGGGACAGTTCACCCAAAAATGAAAATTTGATGTTTATCTGCTTACCCCCAGGGCATCCAAGATGTAGGTGACTTTGTTTCTTTTTTTCATTTTTGGATGAACTATCCCTTTAACTGAAGCTGAACGGCAGTAGAAACTGTAGTATTTTCACAGCTCAGGCTAAAAGTACCTGTAAGAACCATAGAATAACTTCTTCATTCTGATGTTCTGGCATAAATACAGTCTTGTGAGAATGACCCAGATATTGAAGAGTTTTGTTTAAGAAATAAACTAGACATCCACAAACATAATTATCCACATTATTTTCAATGTTATGTCTGTGAAATAAATGGACCTTTTTTTTTCTTTTTTTTTGTAGACGAACAGGAATTCTGAGTCTACATTCACTCTTAAAAATAAAGGTGCTTCAAAAGGTTCTTCAAGCGATGCCATAGAAGAACCATTTTTGGTTCCACAAAGAACCATTCAGTCAAAGGTTCTTTAAAGAACCAGCTCTTTCTTACCTTTTTATGATCTTAAGAACCTTCTTTCGCCACAAATGGCGAAACCTTTTGTGAAACAGAAAGGTTCTTCAGATGTTGAAGGTTCTTTATGGAACCATTTAGACAAACAAGGTTCTTCTATGGCATCGTGAAGCATTTTTAAGAGTGTACTTTCCCAGGTCTGCAGATTTCTTCTTTCAGTATTCACCCTGTCAAAAGGGCATATGGTAGTTTTTTTTCTCTGTGTAATTTGTAGCCATTTAGAGTGAAATTAAGCAATGAACACTGGCACAAGATAATTTTTTTAAATGGCTGTGACTTACAATACCCGCTGACAGCAGCTCGCTCTAAAGCAGCCATGCTTCATTGCCTGTCAAATGTCTTCCATATTAATTCAGAGTTGTCAGTAGCAAACAAATTACAGACATATCCTCCCAGGACGGTAGTCATACAAGCGAACGCACAACAGCATAATTAAGAAGCCCATCAGACAGCCTGACTCAACATGTGCATTTCAGGACTACAAAAACATGACATTCATCACACTTTGTTAAAGCTGAAGTTTCAGGCTGATGACATTTGCAAAGATGGAGGATGTTGCTTTTTGTGTGTTAGGTTAAGGCGTGGACTTTGAAACTTCATGGTCCAGTGGCAGCAGTATTGAAGTTCCTGAGATGTCAACTGCATTTATAAGAAACCTGCCGAATGAGCTTTGTGCGTTTGATTTCATTTAATTCCATATATTAAAAATATTCAGGAAGTCCCAAGATCAAGTCACCGCCGCAGTGTCACGAACGCTCAAACAAACAGAACAATGTTTTGATATCAAAGCAGTGTTTACGCTTTTTTTTTTTTTTTAAATAATCAACCTATGGATTACTTCCATAAAGAACTATGCAATGTATTTGAACATCCACCAGTCCACCTTTAAGCTAACCCACTTCCATAATGTACTTAAAGTGCTCTATTTTTGTGCACTAATTTTGTACTTAATATACTAAAAGTACTTCTTAAGATAAACCTAAGATCAACTAAGTGTATTCAACTGTGCTATTTTGGGACACCATGAAAATGAACTAAAATGCACTTTCTCTGTATTTAAAAATTGTATTTAGTCACCATTTGTAATACACTTGAGTGTACTAGTGTATGAAAGTTGGCTTCAAGTGTTAACCCTAACTAACTAATTTTTTTAAAAATACAGAGATAGTATGTTATCTTAAGAAGTACTAAAGAATCAATTTTAGTATATTAAGTACCAAATTAGTGCATGAAAATAGAGCACTTTAAGTACATTATGGAAATGTACTTTTTCTTAACCTGGGAGGGTAATAAAATAAGCAATGAGAACAACGTCCCACATGAGAAGTTCATCTTCCTCACTGTTCTTGTGTAAATGAAAGATATTATTGGTGTTTCTTTGACGAGCGAGTTTGGCTGTTCATCAGAGCTGGATGTGCTGGTCGGTTGGAGGTGTTGACTGATGAAAGATTTGTTTCAAGAAATACCTCAGCAGTCTATTGAGTGGCTTATGTTGGCTGAGCGCCATGTGTGAGCTTGCCCACCCATTCAACAAATGATGTTCCTCTTTCTTTTACCTTCTCTTGGTAGCAAAACCTCCCGCTGACACATATGTGTTTTATGTCTGAGTGTAAATAAATGTGATTGCGTCTGTATATTCGTGCCTCTGTATCTTTCTGTTTGTCCTGTGCATTCACCAGCCGCACTCGACTGTAAACGCAAAGAAGAAACCTGCAGGATATTGTTGCCATGTATCAATTTGTTTTATTTTTTTTGCCTTATGTGTATCGTAAAGTTTTCCTGGTGGCCCTTCTGTCACGTGAGAGACCGAGGCTTGTATTGCGTGACATTCTGCAGGTTGCTTCTCGTTAGCATGTTTTACCTGGTGCACATAATGAGTCATTAAAACAGGCAAAGACCACCAGAGAAACCCCTTCTGTTCTGCAATCATCTCATTTACAAAGTCCATTAGCATAGAAGAGCATAACAGAAGCCGTACATGAATTTGAGAGCACTATAGACGCGAGTCACGAGAGTCCTCTAGAGAAACTCGTATCTTTGGATTTAACGGTTTATGCAAAGCATAATCTCACCATTGTATTGAGAGCCGTTTGAAATGGAGCTCATCAAACAAGGCTTGCCGTCAATCCGCAGCCATCTTATCTGGAGACTGATGTGCATGTTAATCTGTGTGAGTTGCATGAGAGATACTCAGAAAACCAAAAGCCAAGAGCTGAATCTGGAGCAGTGCGGGAGGTGAGTTTACGTTACTGCCAACCAGAGCTGGGTTACATGTAATCTGAATTATGTAATCAGATTCCAAAAATTAAGTACTTGTAATGAGATTAAATTACATTTTAAAATACTCGTAATCAGACTACAGTTACTTTTTTATGAAATCACATATTATCCACACAATAGCAATAAATTTATATATTTTTTTACTGGCCAATATATTTGCCAATATTTGACATTTTCAAAATAATCGGCATGAGCTAATAATTGTTTTCCTTTTTGGTCGATATTTGCCTTTTTGTAATTATCATCTTCTGTGTTTGGGTGACAATCTGCATTTTTTTTAAATGATCAGTATCGGCCACAAATATTTATCTATTTGTGCTATATTTGGGATTTTTATTATCACTATCGGTTCATTTTTCTGTTTGGGCAATATTTGTGATTTTTAAATTATCACTGTCTGTAAAAGATTTTCTGTTTGACCGATATTTGTCTATTTTTAATCATCGGCCAATAACTTTTTCCTGTTTGGCCGATATTTGCATTTTTAAATTATTGTTATCGGTTCTTTTTTATGTTTGGCTAATATTTGTCATTTTTTAATTGTTGGCATGGGCCAGTCATTTTTTTCTGTTTGCCTGATATGTCAGAGGCAGGACTTTATTTTGACAATACAGAGAACACCAGCACCTGTCACACAATGCTCCCATATCCGTCTCAGTTTAACAGTTCAGTTTAACAATAAATCTAATTTATTGAGACTGTCATAATTTATTGATTCTCCCTAGATCTTGTTTTTCCTCTTTTAAATTTTCCTTTCTAAAATAGTCTACTGCTTATATACACTCAGAAAGTCTCCAGTTTTGTGGACGTTCACACAGAGATCAGTCATTAGTTAGGTGTCTACACAGCATTTCACCACTGGATTTACACAAATTATTACAGGAACATTAAGAAGTGTATCAACATTGCATCAATTACTGATGAACACATTCATTTTTATTTGATCACTCTGTTGGTTATTTAACCATTGCTGTGTCTTTTGTCATTCAAACACATTAACATGCACAAATTCACACCCCCTCTGTCATGTGATCCTCTTTCACCTAATATATTTATTTAAATTGCACCTGAGATTTTAATATAAATATTTTAATAATTAAGTATTGCATGTTCATGGTTCTCTAACATTGGTTATGGTGACATGACATGCAGGTAAACATATAAAACATTTAATTTACTTACTATGTTTTCGATTTTGATTGATTTTAAAATTATTTATTTTAATTTCACAATTTTATAAGTTATTGAATTAGCTTTTCATTAAACTCATAAACCCCCTACAGTTTGGGAAACCATGACGTAATGTAATGTTTAATGCACTTTCACAGACAGGGCTTAGACTAAGCCAGGATTAGGCCATAGTTCAGTTAGGACATTTAAGTAACTTTTATAAACATACATAGAAAAAAACATTACTGGTGCGGCGCATCTTTAGACAAAACAAAGGCACTGATATATTTTAAGATCAGTCAGTGCAAGTTTCTCAAACTTACATTTTAGTTTAGGATTAGGTTTAAGCCTTGTCTGTGAAATCGGGGATTTGTGTTGTTAATAACAACATATGGAAGATATTTCCTTACTCTTTGTATTTTTAAGTCAATATGGTACAAGATTATCCTATTTAAATCAATAAGATAAACGAGTTAGGTCAAATGTAATAAAAGTAACCTAAAAGTAATCTGATTATTACTGCAATGTGTAATGTAATGGATTACATTACTAACTACAATTTTTGTCATGTAATTTGGAATCAGTAACAGATTACAATTTGTAAGCCATCTACCCAGCTCTGGTGCCAACACAACTCTAAATCTCCACTGAACCCAATTTACACCAAACAACACGCTCTCGGTCTGCTTTGTGTGAATACGAGTGAATGTCAAAAAGACTCGACCTAATGTGGTTCCAGGGCGAGCAAAGCATGTAAAGCACAACAGCGTTTCACAAATGAGAATAACAGATGTGTGGAAGCTTACGGTAGGAGGAGATACAGGTAAAGAGAGCGGGACGGTGGGATTTACGCCGTCGTAAGCCTTCAGAAGCAGCTTGTTAGGACGACGGCCCCCATTACAGATCCACGGCTCATCGTTCCCCGCACATCCACACCTTCACTCGCAAATTAGATGGAAAGACTGGAGCTGCACCTCTCATGTATATTTATCCCAAATCCCTGCGGAGACAGTCAGGCATGGCCCCGCTCCGGCTAACAAATGCAATTTGATATAACATTTGACTTGTTTTTCCCCCTTTTATTGCTGTCAGTCAAACACCGACCACATATCCAGACCCCTGAAAGGCAAGTCTGAAATGAATACGTCAAATGTGACTTTCTTTGAAGGCGTTTAGCACGATCTTGGATGTAAATCCTGACGCGATATGTGGAATTAAAATGTTGCATTTGTACAGGTGCCACAGATATCTAAACACTCTGGTGCTACTTTACCGTTTGACATAATCACGCATGCATGACTATATAAGCCGCGACGTCTTGACGTTGTTAAGCAGATAGAGAAAACACAGTTTATCTCTCATATGTTCAATTTGGCAACTCAGCTCATAATTTACTTAGAGTGCAAACTGAGGGATTATGGGATCTAGCTGAGCGCAGACGCTACGGGAGGTCTTTCACAAAACTAGGTGTGGTTGCAGTGAAAGAGTGCAGTGTTTTCTTTTCCACGTCTTAAAAGTACATTCATCAGGAATTTACTGTAAGCTAGCTCACTTTTCAAGTTCATTCACCTCTGCTGATGAAGAGTCTTCATGTGACCTGATTAAAACAGCGTGTAGCGCAAGAATGGACGCATCATGCTTCATGTGGGAAACATTCGGCTGCATTCAGTACAAACTTGAATGACATACTGCATGCAGCAGATCTGCATGGAAACGGCCTTCGTTATAAATACAATCACCTTCATTTACGTTTCTCATTATCCCAAAAGCCTTCTGATCCAAAGGCTTCTGCTTAAACCCCATTTGGACCCCACTGAGGTTTTCCAAAAAAATCTTTGGTAACACTTTCCTTAAAGCCTTTATGTATAATACATAATAAATATAGTTTTAATGCATTAATAATGCACCTTATAATGCATTGCACAACCAAAGTTAATACACTATAACACTTATCAATTCATTGCTACACTATGCATATTAAATTTGGTTATAATTATTTACAACAAGATATAATGCAACAAGAAACAACACACATTAAGAATAATTATGATGCATTGTGGCCTTTAATAATCCTTTATAATGCATTATATATCAAGGCATTAAGTAAAGTGTTACCAAATCTTCTTTTGTGTTCAAAAGATGAAGTACTCCTTTAAGCGGCTGAAGCGAACACATACACTCTTTTTCACAGAGATGCCACAGAAGGACATTTTATTGTGTCTCTCAAAACCTTTCACAAATCTGAAGAACAGTTTCACAATATTAAGAACCTTTTGTGCGTTTGTTAAAGGTTATTCTGGAACCATCAATGCCAATAAAGAACCTTTGTTTTTAAGAGTGTAGATATAAATTATGCCTATATATCACTTTTTACAAAACTAGAATGACCTATTTGTATCATTTTAATAGATGAGTTTGAGCAGATACATATAGGTTCCACTTTATTCTGATAGTCCACTTTAGGCATTCTACTAACTAACTTTGCAACTACATGTTCACTAACTCTCATTAGAGTATTAGTAGACTGTTAGGTTAGGGTTAATGGAATAAGTTGACATGTGCTTGCAAAGGATACTCTTAAAAATAAAGGTGCTTCACGATGCCAAAGTAAAGTGCTTCACGTCTCCTGATTGATGCACACATTAGTGGGTCAGATGAGATCAGATCGGCTTCAGATATACAGAGGTTACAAAGAAGAGCCTTTTTGTGTAAATGGTTCCATAAAGAACCTTTAACATCTGAAGAACCTTTCTGTTTCACAAAAGGTTCTTTGTGGCAAAAGAAGGTTCTTCAGATTATAAAAAGGTAAGACAGAGATGGTTCTTTGACTGAATTGTTCTTTGTGGAACCAAAAATTATTCTTCTATGGCATCGCTGTGAAGAACCTTTTAAGCACCTTTATTTTTAAGAGTGTAGTAACTTTGAATGTCTGAAGTGAACTATTGAAATAGTGTTACCGATCCATGTGAACTCCTTTAATATGGTTCAAAAGCATCCCAGGATGCATCTCATAACGCTGTCTGAGTGAAATGTCACTGGAGGAGAGGCGCTGGAGTGCGAGGCTGGATAATGGGCCGAGCCTGTAATGTGAAAGGGAAGGAGCCACCGGAGAGGGGAGATTATCCACCTGTCAGACTGATGAAGGGCAGATGTTTCGGCCTGACTGACAGCTCAGCTGGTCTTCAGGTTTTACCTGTCTTGAAGCCAGATTCGCTCGAGGCCTGCTTTTGTTTTGACTGCGCTCCGGAGAGCCATTTCCGAGGAGCTGCATTGATCGGCGGGAGAACCGAGCCTCATACGAGCGCCGAGAGCCTCTCTTTACGCTCTCAGCCAACATGTCTGCGCCAGGTGTGTCTACATGCCCCTACAAAGTGTTTGCTTGTCATAGCGGTGAACAATGAGTGACCGCAGTGGGCGTTCCATCAGTCTGAGAAAACAGGAACCGAGACAGAAGGGAGCGTCTCTTCTCAGCAATCCAAAAAGATTCATTTCAAAGAGACTAAAGCTCTTTTCTCAAGTCTGTCCACGTTTAATCATTCTGAACGAGAACCTGACTCACTGAGATAGAGACGTCTCCTGATTGATGCACACATTAGTGCGGTCAGATCAGATCAGATCAGCTTCAGATATACAGAGGTTACATGATCATCTGTGTTGGGGAAAGACACTTTTAAAAGTAATGCATTACAATATTGCGTTCCTCCCTAAAAAAGTAACTGATTATGTTACTTAGTTACTTTTCATGGAAAGTAATACGCTATGCTACTTTTGCATTACTTTTTAAATCTGGCCAGGGCTTGTTTGTTTGTTTTTTTAAAAAACAAAAAGTTATATTTTTGGCAAATGTAAAAGCCCTTTCACACCAAAAAGTGAAATGAATAGCTTCAGGCTGAAGGAAAAGTAAATTCACGTCTGTACAGCAGAATGCAGAAGAAGAAAGTTCAGCACACTTCAGCAATAAAAAAAGCTAAATTTGGATTAATAAAATGGGATTCAATACATAAAGGATATTTGTGTTATTTAACATTTAATTATTGCAGATTTGCATCATATTCTGAGTAGAATTTCACAGTTTTTATTCATTTTGAGTAATACTGAATCTGTTTTTTTGTTTTGCAAGTGAGATTCGCATTTATTCAAGAAGTACAATAACATCTTACTCCTGATTTCTCTCAACATGTGGACAGGAGAGCTGTCAATCAATAAATGGGAAACAAAGTAACTGGCGTTACTTATTTGAAAAAGTAACTTAGATATTTTCTTGTAAATTAAAAAGTAATGCATTCCTTTACTAGTTACTTGAAAAAGTAATCTGATTACGCACTTGTAATGCGTTACTCTCAACACTGATGATCAATACTGAAATAACTGACTGCATGTGGATTACAGAACAAAATCAGTATTTGAAGAGCTTGAAAATTCACTTGTGTTTTAAGTAAGAGTGGGACGATATAGGAAGAGATTTTAAGCATTTCATCCAGTGTTTTAACACTGAAGTCATTGCAATCATTTAATTTAACTGAGGTGAAGCTCTGAATGCTTCATATCAAGGATGTCAGTCAAACAGAATCATGTATCCATATGCAGCAAAAACACATCTGCTATCTGCCATTTCTGATCAACTGAATTATGAGTTTGTCCTTTTTAACATATACAGCTGCATATGTCTTCACTCATCAAAACATGAGCTATAATGATTTATTGTTTGACTTGCAGTACTGTTACATGTGCTCTATTAATATTAAAGCTGTTTTGAATGTGTTATAATTATACCAATGGATGTGAACTTTTTTTATCATACAAAAGCACAGAGCAAGCAAATATGAGCTTTATATAAATTCCCAACACATGGACATTTACATCTGTGGTTTAATGTGAACAAGGTTCTTATACACTGAGGAATCAGACTTTCATCGGTCTTTGTTTTATGATTTCATGAATGAAACTGATATCCACATTTCCCGCAAACACAAAAGCAGCTTTTTTGTTTATTGCCATTGTGGATTATTTTGTTCAAAATACAATTTCTTTACATTTGCAGAAGCTTAAAAGGACAACAGTTACTCGAGCCAGTCATTTTCTTATTCTGTTGATAATGTAGGAGTCTCTTTGCCCATCGGATTCGATGTGTCAGCTCGAGGGCCGGCGCTCCTGAATGAGGCTTTAGTTTTCTGTCACACCCTCCATTAGGAGTAAGTGAACTAGCACTAAACGGTTTGGGATGTCATTGTTGCAGCTAAAGGCAAAAGGGCAAACAAGCCCATCTAATCACTCCTGAACAATACAGAGGTGTGTTCGGCCTTCATTTAGTCAATGAAAATATATGCATGTCCATCAGCACCGCAGCAAACATCCATATATTAAATAAAGGCATAAACATGCAGTGGCCCCAAAGGTTTCATGACAGCACAAGAACAAGTCTAAAGCAAAACTTTTGGCATGACCACTGTGTGGTTAATTAGTGGGTATGTTGTTAGTTAATGTAATTCTCTATGTCTGTGTGAAAGTGAGCAGAACTGACGTCACATGCATGAGAAATGATGAAGAAAATTCACGTTAGTGAAGAGAAAAGATCCAGCAGCATAAAAGGACACCTGATCTGATATTTTAAGAGCTCACTGTATGTTTTCAGTCAGTTACAATCTAAAAACAGTGGATAGAAATCCACACAAGTGTGAAAAATATCAGCATATTTGTGACCCTAGACCACAAAACCAGTCATAAGGGTCAGTTTTGTGAAGGTTCTGAAGCCGAATAAATAATATTTCCATTGGTGTATGGTTTGTTATGATAGGACAATATTTGTCTGAGATACAACTATTAGAAAATCTGGAATCTGAGGGAGCAAAAAAATCTAAATATTGAGAAAATCTCCTTTAAAGTTGTTCAAATGAAGTTCTTAGCAATGCATATTACTAATCAAAAATGAAGTTTTGATATATTTATGGTAGGAAATTTACTAAATATCTTCATGGAACATGATCTTAATATCCTAATGATTTTTGGCATAAAAGAAAAATTTTGATCCATACAATGTATTGTTGGCTATTGCTACAAATATACCCCAGCGACTTAAGACTGGTTTTGTGCTCCAGGGTCACATATAAGCAATACTTGTGTAATTCTTTTAAAGGATAACGTCTGCCGAATGTAAAAGATTTGAATTGAATGTTAATCTGGTTAACGCAGGTAAGCTAATCGATTGCATTGTCTGTTTCATATCTCACTGATGGTGCTAGAGCTTCATGACAAATTAGCTTTTAAATTCTTCTCAGGAATGTCAGCACAAGATTTATATCTGAGACCCAGATCAGGGCACGGACGAGTCCTCTTGTAACCGAGAGTTGTGTACAAACTTTACTAAAAATGGTGTAATCATTGTAATACTAGTTGTCTGGGTGTTCAGCAGAGCAGCAGACAGTGACAGACAGACATCTGTAGCATGAAGCAAACAAAAGACTTCTCCTTCAAACTCTGAACCAATTCAGGTGTGATTCTGTAAATGTCATTGGACATTCCGATCATGTCCTCAGACCCTCAACAAAGACGAGTGAACGGTGACAGGATATGTTTAACATACAAAATCATATGCCACACACTGCCGCGCAACAACTCATTTGACTAAAAATACACCTTGAGACTCCTGGAAAGCCGTAACGTAAGCTCGTTTCTTTTTCGTAGCCCTGACAATTTATTCGGCACGTCTGTCAGCGGTGTCATCCATCTGTAACACGAAGACAATAATGAAGCTGTCTTCCACTTCGCAGCTGTTTGGCCCTGTCAAGAGGAGATCACGTCTTTGCAGGCGATACGAATGCACCTTGGGTGAGCCTGCAGGATTTCATATTAAACAGGTCGCTGTGAGAATCAGCTGTGGCACTGGTGGAAAAAAAATGAATTATTCTGCAAGTGCATCTGAACAAAAATGACATCTGCATACGACAATGCAATTATCTTCTCCCATCCTGCACACCAACAGCAAGAGTAACACGAGAAGCGTATCTAAACACTGCACAGACTGCATGAAAAGATACACCGGCAACACTTTTAACAACACACACTTGATATTCCTGGTTTTTATGTCACTTCATTTAAAGCTGCAAATATATATGTGTCCCTGCAGCACAAAAGCAGTCATGAGTAGCACAGGTATATCTGTAGCAATAGACAACAATACATTGTATGGATCAAAATTATACATTTCTCTTTTATGACAAAAATCATTAGGATATTAAGATCATGTTCCATCAAGATATTTTGTCAATTTCCTACCATAAATATATCAAAACTTAATTTTTTGTTAGTAATATGCATTGCTAAGAACTTCATTTGGACAACTTTAAAGGAGTTTTTCTCAATATTTAGATTTTTTTGCTCCCTCAGATTCCAGATTTTCAAATAGTTGTATTTCAGCCAAATATTGTCCTATCATAACAAACCATACATCAATGGAAAGATTATTTATTCAGTTTTTTTTTTCAGATGATGAATATTCTTAGTTTCTCAGTTTCAAAAAATGGACCCTTATGACTGGTTTTGTGGTCCAGGGTCACAAATATATTAGAATGATTTCTGAAGGATCATGTGACACTGAAGACAGAGTATTGATGCTAAAAATTCAGCTTTTATAAAAGCTTGTAATAATATTTCACTGTTTTTACTGTATTTTGATTAAATAAATACAGCTTTGGTGAGCAGATTCCACAATTTTGTCTGCTTGCATGTGTGTGTGTGTATATATATATATATATATATATATATATATATATATATATATATATATATATATATATATATATATATATATATATATATATACACTCACCTGAAGGATTATTAGGAACACCATACTAATACTGCGTTTGACCCCTTTTCACCTTCAGAACTGCCTTAATTCTACGTGGCATTGATTCAACAAGGTGCTGAAAGCATTCTTTAGAAATGTTGGCCCATATTGATAGGATAGCATCTTGCAGTTGATGGAGATTTGTGGGATGCACATCCAGGGCACGAAGCTCCCGTTCCACCACATCCCAAAGATGCTCTATTGGGTTGAGACCTGGTGACTGTGGGGGCCATTTTATTACAGTGAACTCATTGTCATGTTCAAGAAACCAATTTGAAATGATTCGAGCTTTGTTACATGGTGCATTATCCTGCTGGAAGTAGCCATCAGAGGATGGGTACATGGTGGTCATAAAGGGATGGACATGGTCAGAAACAATGCTCAGGTAGGCCGTGGCATTTAAACGATGCCCAAATGGCACTAAGGGGCCAAGAAAACATCCCCCACACCATTACACCACCACCACCAGCCTGCACAGTGGTAACAAGGCATGATGGATCCATGTTCTCATTCTGTTTACGCCAAATTCTGACTCTACCATCTGAATGTCTCAACAGAAATCGAGACTCATCAGACCAGGCAACATTTTTCCAGTCTTCAACCGTCCAATTTTGGTGAGCTCGTGCAAATTGTAGCCTCTTTTTCCTATTTGTAGTGGAGATGAGTGGGACCCGGTGGGGTCTTCTGCTGTTGTAGCCCATCCGCCTCAAGGTTGTGCGTGTTGTGGCTTCACAAATGCTTTGCTGCATACCTCGGTTGTAACGAGTGGTTATTTCAGTCAAAGTTGCTCTTCTATCAGCTTGAATCAGTCGGCCCATTCTCCTCTGACCTCTAGCATCAACAAGGCATTTTCGCCCACAGGACTGCCGCATACTGGATGTTTTTCCCTTTTCACACCATTCTTTGTAAACCCTAGAAATGGTTGTGCGTGAAAATCCCAGTAACTGAGCAGATTGTGAAATACTCAGACCGGCCCGTCTGGCACCAACAACCATGCCACGCTCAAAATTGCTTAAATCACCTTTCTTTCCCATTCTGACATTCAGTTTGGAGTTCAGGAGATTGTCTTGACCAGGACCACACCCCTAAATGCATTGAAGCAACTGCCATGTGATTGGTTGATTAGATAATTGCATTAATGAGAAATTGAACAGGTGTTCCTAATAATCCTTTAGGTAAGTGTGTATATATATATATATATACATACAGTAAATTGTTTATGGCTGTTTTTACTCATGCAAAACATCCTTTGCAATTCTGATACCTGGGTCAAAGGATAAAATCAGAAAATACCAAGAGACGAGCTGATCCAAATCCAAATCTCTTGAAATATATGCTACTGTCTACCAAAGTACTCAGACCAGATGCTGATAATGCAGAAGTTCAAATATGCTGGAACAGATAAGAAGCTCAAATGGCATGCGTACATGTGAAGGATGCACTGAACAGCAGGGATTGATACTAAAACACATCACAGTTCCTGAAAGAGCAGGATCTGAGTTGAGATAAGCCATGCTGTAAGTACAGATGCACTGATTTATTGAAAACACAGACAGGAGGCATGGATGTTTGTATGGATGAGGAATACCGCTGCCCCAGACACAACCAAGCAGGACATAAACACCAGCTGTGTTTACGTGACCTCTGGACAGAGGCACAGAACCTCACCGTCCTTCATCGTGATTAACACATGCACTACGCTACTTCACACGAGCAGCATTAAAAACAACTCCAAACTCAAGATGTATGGATTGAAGGTATTAGTCTGATGTCATTTAGGAAACCATCTTCTGACTAATAATCTGTTAATGGATCCAATGAATGCAGGTCAATGACACTGAAGACATGTCTGTGATTATTAAAAGGACTCTTTTTGAAATCAAGTTTAAAATGCATGTGCCATATTTTTTAAACATTGTTGAATTTCTGTTGGTTTCATGTATTTTGAATAATTTGTATGTTGTGTCAAATTAATAACTTACGTCAAGTGGTGCAACCATCAAGAAAGAAGTATTGACATATTTTCCTTAGACCATGACATATGAGTGAACACATCTAATTACTAAATGCATTTTTTCTTCTAAATGTATTTTCTAAATGACTTTTTTCCTGACATTCTTGGGGTTGTACCACTTGACAACCTGAATTAACCTTGTTACTTTATAAAAATGATCTGATATTTATAAGAGACAATCATGAGGGTCTATTATTCTCTTTTATTGTTTTATTCTCATATGACTAATTTAATTGGCTTCATGCATGCTGGGTACACCACACTTTGATTTGGCAGAGACCCCCCCCCCCCCCCCAAATACTAATGATGTTTTAACACATTAAAGCTTCTTATGGTAAGAATTGAAAACTACATTATGTAACTTTTTTCAAAATGTATTAAATTTAAATTTAAGTAACTACATCACAAAAGCATCTTTAAAGACTGTTCTGCCTTACCCTAAATCACAATGGAAAGCCTATAATAATTACTTACATTTTAGAGATGTTGGGATGGATTTCCTGGGAAATGAATACTTTAATCATGTATCATGATTGTGTCATATCCGTAAATTAAGGAAAGAAGATAAGGCTACTACAAAAATTGCAAAAATGGAAAGCGTCACCTCCCATAATAACACACGAATCAACATACTCTGCAGCTGTGAGCTGACTAGTTTCACAAAAGAACATTTTTGTGGGTAACAATACCAGTCTCCAAACCAATTACTACTTTAGTCTATTCACCTACAAATAGCTGTACCAAGTTATAGCTTCCACGATCCTTATCTGGTTTAGCAATCAATCAAAAGTCTAATGTGCGTTGCCAAACTTTAAAGCAATCAATTTAAACAAGTCAAAACAGCAGTGACATCTAGCTCTTACCTGCTCTTAAGACATAATTTCATGTATCAATGTATTCATCAATCTTATGTAATTGGGGAGTTTTATACTATTAGTGACATTAGCATGGTATGGTGATCATCTGTAACCATGATCACCTGGAAACATCAGATTCATCCGCGCAGACCAGCGGAGCTGAAGCACGACTCACGTGATCACCAAAACAATGTTCCTCCGCAGGTTTACGCTTAAAGCAGGACAGGCCAGGATTAGACAGAACAACGGTCAGAGAAGACAGATTGAGTTGATGTGAGGAGAACAGGGCAGGTGTTTGGTGAGAGATCAGTGTTAGCTTACAGATATACACACGTTAGCTAATGTAATCAGGCAATAGCAATGCTAGTATTGATACTACCAGTAATAGAAACTAATAAGCGTTGATCAGGCGTGTCACACTCGTTAATATCCGACACTAACGTTACGTGATCACCGCAGGAGAGAGAGAGAGATAAACACGTTTTTGATTCATAGGTGCTTGTGTGGGAAATAGACCTCTCCAGGCCAGCAGACACATGTTTTAGGGCAGAAATCATTTATTACTCTGAGCTAAATACTTGTAAATAAATACTAAATACTGGCCCGGAACATACCGTCCTATTTCTTGTTAGGAAACCTGTGGACTCGATGTCCTGACAGGCTGGAGTTTGTGCATCCTCCACAAACACAATAATTTACCATGACAATAATAAATTGAAATAAAAATAACTACTGAAAACACACTGACTCGCGCGCGCTCAAAGCAGAGTGCGGCACACGACTCCCTCTCATGACTTAATATGACGCGATGGTGAAAAAAAGCGTGTTTTGAGAACTGTCCAGAAAAGCCTCACTTTTTTATCTAAATTTGTGCCCTCATGTCTTGTAAAACATTTTAAAATCCTGCATTAATGGTTCATGTGGTATTTTCATACAAGGTTATATATTCATTCGATTTTTTTTTTAACGTGCAATATCCACTTTAAATAAGGTTTACCCCCATCCCAAAGAATTTAAGTTTTTAATTAGAATTAAAAAAATTGAAAGCATGTTCAGAAGAGGTGTATTGAAGTCATTTTCTGTATTATTGGCAATTTTTTAATGCACTTTTAAAGAAATTACTAGGTCCAGGGTGAGGAAATAAAAAATGAGTGACGCATTATACAAACTTTGAATTTCTATGAGCTGAAAACTGGAGAATTTTTTTAGTTTCTGTACTAAATTAATTAATAGGGACTAATATATACTAGTGCTGTCAGACAATTAATCGCGATTAATTACATTCAAAATAGTTTTTGTTTACATAATATATGTGGGTGTGTGCACTGTGTATATTTATAAATACACACACATGCCTGTATATATTTAAGAAAAATATGTTATGTTTATATAATAAATATATTTATAAATAATATAAATTATATGAACATGCATATGTGACCCTGAAGCACAAAAGCAGTCATCAGTAGCACAGGTATATTAGCAATAGCTAACAATACATTGTATGGCTCAAAATTATCAACCCATCTCATGAAAGTGCATATAAATAGGACTCCAAATAAAAATGAAAAATCCTGGCATTGATACGCAAAAATGGACTTTGGACTTTCACTTTCATGAGACCAGGCTCCAATTATCCATTTTTCTTTTATGACATCTAACAAATCATTAGGATATTAACTAAAGATCATGTTCCATGAAGCTATTTAGTAAATTTCCTACCATAAATATATCAAAACTTCATTTCTGATTAGTAATATGCATTGCTAAGAACTTCATTTGAACAACTTTAAAGGAGATTTTCTCAATATTTAGATTTTTTTGCTCCCTCAGATTCCAGATTTTCAAATATTGTCCTATCCTAACAAACCATACATCAATGGAAAGATTATTTATTCAGCTTTCAGCTTTTTCATCATGACAGCATGAAATAAATAATAGTGTAAGTTCAGCTCTGTTTTGCCACACACACACAAACACACACACACACACACACACACACACACACACACACACACACACACACACACACACACACACACTCAAGGGAGGTGATTCTATTGCTGTTCAGGGTCATGTGTTTCAGCAGACAGAACGTAGAGCGCAAAGTTGTGCAGCAGAGGCTGTAATCCCTCAGCACTGACCCCATCACCATCAGCCCACTGCCGTCTGCACTGATCAAAGCCTGTCCGCTCACTCCGCCAGCTACTTTGGCCATGAAATATGGCCCATTGGTTTTAGCCGGCCACGGCCCCTCCTGCTGAACCAAACATTGTGGAGCCAAACGCAGCTGCTCGTGCAACGGAGGAAGAAGAGAGACAGAGGAGATGAGACAGGGCCAAGAGAGGACAGACATTAATTAATAGCAAAGAAAGAGTTTAGAAGAAAAGCACAGACACATTTAGTAAAGAGAGAGGATAAATTAGAAGGAACTATTAAAAGCTCAAATGCTGACAGATACTATAACTATAAGCTCATGATAACACATACTAAGAATATTTATCATTTCGCTAACACTTTAGACTGCATTTACTGCATAACTAATAAGGAACTAACAGGTAATTATTCATTAACACTTAACTCACTACTGTTAACTACTAAGGTGTTAACTAATCAGTATGTAATACAATTTTATGATTGTGTTAAGTAACAGCTAGCTAATCAATAACTAATATATTCTGTCATACTGAAGAACTACTATTAATTATCTACTAGTTAATTTTCAAGAAAAATAACTATGAAGTAACTACTAATGAACAGTCATACACAATTACATTAAGTTGTGACCCTTTCATATAAATGTTATTAGCAGTAGCAGTAGTAGCAGTATGAAAATGCAATATTAATAAATGCAATACATTTGATAGAGGTTTTGCCTGTGTAGTGAATTGTTTTGTGAGTGTGTTTTGCAAGAAATCATCTTCTGATAGGAACCCCACCACCTCTCCAGTGCCTTGCGATAACTTCCCTTAGTTTTTATATTTTATATACAGTACTGTATGTGTGCCTCCTCAGCATATACCACATTACCATTCATTCAAGTCCTGTAAGGCAAGGACTGAGGAAAGAGAAAATACAGGTAACCAATTAGTAATTAATAAATAATTATCAAATAATTATGCAGGACTTTTTTCGAACCTGAAACAGTACGCCTATTCTAAAGTGAAAATATAGTGAAACCTTTAGTAATTAATAAAGAATTAATTACTTGTGCGGGAGCTGGGCTCAGGGAAACTGCCGTGAACTTCCCTGTGTTAACACAACACAAAAACTACCCAAGAATAAAAAACAAAACAACAAATATGACCCAACAGCTTCATCCCAGTTTTTCGGTAAATAAATAAAAAAATTAATTAATTACTTAACAAACCACCATTGTACAGAGTGTACTGTATCTGTAGTAAGTTGGATAGTTATGGCAAGGCCGTGGAGTTGGGGTTCCTTTCCAAAGCAGATTTCCTACAGAACATGTGCAAAAGCAATTATTTACCACACAGGCAAAAACATAAGGGCTGAGAACCAGACAGGCGTAACTTTACAGGAGGGCCTAAACAAACATTTACCATTGGTTGATCTGACTTTTTGCATTTTAATCGTTCATAATAGAAATGTGTACACTCATGGATGACAGTATAATTTTGCCAGTAGTAGAGCTCATCAAGAGCTTTATCATTTGATATTTATTGGTGTGCAGCAAACAAAAGGCATATTTAATTACCATTATAGGCTAATAATAGTAGTAGTGGACTGTAACAAAGTTGCTACAATAGTAGTACTTTGTACTCTTCCTTTTACTCAAGTAATTTTTAACATGTATAGGCCTTTTAATTTAACTGGAGTAATATTTTATTGGGTATCTGTACTTTTACTCAAGCACTTGATTTGTGGGACACAACCTGATTATTATAGTGATTATTTGCATATAACTGTTCATTAGTAGTTATTTCATAGTTATTTTTCTTAACCTTAACTAGTAGATAACTAATAGTAGTTCTTCAGGAGGTGTGACAGAATACATTAGTTATTGATTAGCTAACTGTTACTTAACACAATCATAAAATTGTATTACATACTGATTAGTTAACACATCTTCCTTAGTAGTTAACAGTAGTGAGTTAAGTGTTAATGAATAATGACCTGTTAGTTCTTCAATAATTCCTTATTAGTTATGCAGTAAGTAAGAAACAGTATTTCAGCTAGACCAGCAGTTTGTGCACTGGTGGACTAGATGAACCAGAAAAACCATGTTTGGTGACTAACTTCGCCAGATGTTTCACTGGTGAAAAGCACAGCTATGCTGGTCCACCAGTTAGACCAGCATAAACCATCACCAACCAACATAAACCAGCCTGGACCGGTATGGGAACTCAAACAAGGAATGTGAACTGGCACATGTGCTATACAAATCTTTTTCAGTCATACTGCATGATGTGTTGTATGATGAAAACAAAATGATGTCCTTATCTGAAAACAATCCCATTCACTACAGCTTTCAGATAAACTCCAACACGTCATGTTCAGTGCAGCAACTAACATAATGACATCATTAAAGAACTACTGAATACCCTGTTAACATAAAGCCCCCCGGCCGCAGCTTCATGTCATCTAAACTCGTCATTTATAGCTTATGGTAGCCAACATATTCATATTTTTGTAATTCATAAACAGAGTTTTTTTATGTTTGTTTGTAGGCCTTTTACAGATAGTAATTACACAATTTTGATTTTGTGAACCAACAACATTACAGCAGCATCAGAGCGCTGGGTGTCTTAATCACGCATAACTTTGTTTTAATAGCCTATTAATCAAATTGGAACCAGAAAGAAAAGTCTACTGTTAAACTAATTGCATGAATAATATGATGCAGGAGAAGAAATATCAACACTATTCAGCAATAACGAAAATGAAACACAAATATGTCATTTTTGCTTTTTAGTATGGTTGAATTGGATCATCGAAGGTCAGTTATTGGTTAATAAAATGGGATTAAATGCAAAAATTATATTTGTCTTATTAAACATATTTAATTATTGCAGGTTTGTATAATATTCCGAGTTTGCATTTGACCATTTTTATTATATTCATATTGAGGAACACTGAAGGTGTTTTTGTGCTGGTGAGATGAGATGAGATGCCACTGTTCAGACCCAGTAACATCAGTGAGATCAGGCTAATCAGTCCGGCTGTCAGCTGCATGGCGTTCCTGTCCATCCAGAGGTGTTCACTGGGGTTGAGGTCAGGGCTCTGTGCAGGCCTGTTCTCACACACCCATCTCACCAAACCGTTTCTGGATGGACCTCTCTGTGTGCCGAGGACACCGTTGTGTTCAAACAGGAAAGTGCCGTGTGGAAACTCCTCACACAAAACTGGAAGTGCACAATCCCGTAGAATGTCATTCTTAAAGTCAAGTGACTTTAGGCCCCAGGCTCATTGGAGAAACATGCCAGTGGCCACATGTACAGTATATAAACTGATATTGCTTCTTGTACGGTGATTGTTGTACGTATCATTGGGAAATCAAATGTCCAGTGAGCAGTGTTTGGCTAGTTACTCAAAGAATGTAATATATTACTCATTACTAGTTACTCCTTTCAGAAGTAATATTGTTACTTTACTTATTACTCTCTGGCAACAGTAATTAGTTACACTACTAGTTACATTACTGTTTCTTCACGCCCCACAGAAGTGGTAACTGTGTATATTCCATATAAAATTCTTCTAGAATATATAAGCTTTTCTGTATTCCAAGCTTGCCTGCTGCACTGGAGACATCACATGCATGTGCGAGTCGTCAAAATTATGAACATAAATCTAGCAATGATTTGATTGTTGGATTTTAAATCAGTGGGGTTGAGGCATCAAGTAACTAAGCTGTTTTATGGATGGTAACTCTAATATTATTACTAAAATCTTATTAGCAATTAGTTACACTACTAGTTACTGCAAAAAGTAATATTATTTCAGTAACTAAGTTACTAGTAACTAGTTACTGCCCAACACTGCCAGTGAGTGGCACTAAAAGCAGGTTCAGTTTTACCAAAAACAAATTACGGCAAATCTGGCCATGTTCTAATTCGTTGGCTGTTGCATGTACGCGCTAAATTTAGCACCTTTTCACACTACAACTTTTTCTTTCAAAAGCACCTAGCAACAAATGTAGCTATTTTAAACATTTATTTGGCAACTTTTAGCAACTTTTGATAAGTGGCACACATTTTCCATCTAAATTACACAAAAAGAGGAAACCAAAGATGCCTAGCAGTTGACACATCACACGAAATAAGTTAGCTGCTCTTTGCAGTTGTTCAATTTAATAATGCTAAGGTAACACTTTATTTTAAGGTGTAATAATACAGAGTAATTACCTAATTAAGTACTTAGTAGTAGCAGTTGTACGTACATGTAAGAAAATGTACTTACCATGTAATTAAGTAATAGAACAGCCTGTACTTACAGTTGTAATTAGATGTAATAGGTAGCTACTGTTACACATATGTATCAGACCGAGTCTGTTACACAGCTCGTTAGGTAATTACTCTGTATTATGGACACCTTAAAATAAAGTGTTACCAATACAAATCATTTAATAATTGTTCATTTATGGCACACTTTGTTAGTAGCTTGTACCTGCGATTGTTGATCAGTTAGTACACTGTAAGAAAAATATCCAGAAAAATGGAAAAGGTACAGGTAATTTTCCAGGACATTATCCATTATTCATTATCTATTGTAACCATGTAACCCGAAAACACAAAATACAATCCGTAATTTAAAATTCAAGGAAACAACCTGTGAAAAATCAACAAGCAAAATTCCTTCATATTAGCATAGTAGATTGTGCCCTATTTTTACAGACCTTTCTTGGAGTGTAGCATACTAACTAACTGCTAATACATTACTTAAAACTATAATACTTCAGAATGTGTAGTTTCACTAGTTTACGAGCTAATTAAAAAAACTTAAATTGTAATTGTTCAGTGATGTTTAAGTGTTCAATAATTCAATGTTGTATTTAAAAATACAGTTATATTTTAATATTATATTATGTTACATTATTGTACGAACAAATCAAAATTAACATTTAAAATATATTTTTGCTGAGATTTGATGTAGTGACACAATTTTGCGTCGTAATTACGTAATGATGTTGTCATGCAATGACATCACAACATTTAGCAACTTTTAGCAACAAATCAATCTTCCTTTAGCAGCTTCCCCTGAAAATTAGTTGGCAACACTGGTACCGCGGCAGTTCAGAAATTAAACTAAAAAGTTAATGCTCTATAGCATTCGAACCAGCTAAACTAAACCCTACACTTACCTACCCTAAACCAACCTATAGTGTTAACAAAAGCAAAGGTGAGATAAAAAAAACTAAAGCAACCATGCCATTTTATCTTGCTTCTAAGAAGTCTTTGAACTATTTTATTGTGTTATTACGAGACTCCAGCGCTGTACCAGGTGAGCAACAGAGCAAGTTTACTACGCCAGAAAAGCCACATGTGGAACTAGTTAAGTGATACAAACATTAAAATCACAAATCTTGCACTATGGTAAACTTCTTTTGAGCTAATCACAGTACTCTGCAAGGAATTGCAAGAAAATATACTAATTATTAATGGGAACACTTTATTTTTTAAGGACAAATTCTCACTAATAACTATAATTTTTTATCTCAATAAACACTTAAATTGCTGCTTATTAATAGTACGGTAGTTGTTAAGTTTATGTATGGGGGATCTAGAAATATGGTCATGCCGAATAAGGCATTAATATGTGCTTTATAAGTACTAATAAACAGCCAATATGCTAATAATACGGTATGCATACTAATCAGCAACTAGTTAATAGTGAGAATTGGTCCTTAAAATACACTGACTTTACGGATTTTAAAAAATCTGTTTATTTCAGCTGGAAACTGCAGTGAATTGTGAGTAAAGGTACATTTTTTGAGTTTTGCAAAAATTTAGGTAGCAGAACGTTTTTCCTTTGGTTGAATATTTTCCTTCTGTGTAACCAGGAAAAACGTTGCATTTAGGCAGTCAGTGTGCCAGCATGTCAGCATTGTCAACAGCTCCAGCTTTGTCATGAATCAGGCCTCTGTGGCTCTCTCTGATCACCACCAGAGGGCACCCTCACCCGAGTACTAGCTATCCACGTGCCTAGGACTGATTACCGCCAGGTGTTTCTTATTACCCCAGCTACTTAAGTCACACTCTCACTTCACCCCATTGTGAAGTCTTGTTTAGCCCCGTCTGACATTTCTGAGCGTTTACCCTGATTGTTTATTCCGTGTATGATCCTGGACTGCCTTGACCCTTGTGATTCTCTGCCACCTGCCCCTTTATTGTTTGATTTGTCTCTGACCTGTTCCCAGCCTGGTAACTCTTATGAATCTGGTTTTCTGTGATATTCCTGATGCTGTTGATCGACCACTGCCTGCTGTTGACTTTGATCTTAATAAACACTGCAAATGGATCGACCGCTTCTGACTCCTCATTACAGCAGACTTTGCCTTACCAGTACCCAGCAGTGTTAAATCAACTCTCCTCAGAGGTATCAGCCCAAGCTTTGATGCTAGCTGCGCATCATCAACAGCTTCAGAATCACACCACACTTACCAAGGAGTTAGTAAGGACGCTGCAAAATCTCCACATGGTGAGTCCGCCATCAAACCCCACGCCGCCCACACCCGTGCCGGTGCCAACCACTCCCATAACGACTCCACCTCTGCAAAACCCACGACGCTTCCCAACAAATATGATGGAGCCCCTGAAAGATGTAAGGGTTTTCTAATGCAATTACCTCTATATCAATCAACAACCTCTCACTTTCCCCACAGATGACAGCCAAGTCTCATTTATCTGCTCACTACTCACCGGCAGAGCGTTGGAGTGGGCTACAGCGATGTGGGAGGGAAACCGCTAGTCATTTCCTTCCTATAACACCTTCCTTCGTCAGCTCCGTGAGGTTTTCGAGCACTCAGCCAGTGGAAAGGAGGTAGGAGAGGAGCTGATCGCTCTGCGCCAGGGCAACAGCACCGCGGCGGATTATACCCTCACCTTCCGTACCCTTGCTGCTCAGACCGGCTGGGAAAATGACCCCCTTAAACTGCTCTACCGAAGAGGACTTAATGAGGAGCTTCAGTCTGTGCTGCCATCCGCAATTTGATGCGTTCACGACGTGCTCGTCACCCAGCACTACTTCTGCCCGTCACACAGAAAGTCCCAGACCCAGAGCCCATGTAGGTCGGTGTAACCCGTCTCTCCACGGAGTAGAGAGAGCGACGCATTCGCCAGACATCTGTGTCTGTACTGCAGGGAATCGGGACACATGAGGGCCACCTGTTCCGCTCGCCCCTCCCGGCAAGATCCCACTTCGGTGAGTGCTGACTACAATCATTGTACCTCTTTTGAAATTCCCATCACTATTAATAGTGACGAGGGAGGAATTGAGACTAAAGCCATGATCGATTCTGGGGCAGCGGGGAATTTCATTGATATTACATTTGCCATATCTCATAACCTCCCTCTCATTTCATGTGACTGTGAAATGGCAGTGGCAGCGCTAGACGGACGTTGGGCTCTGGGAGGGTCAAATACCTGACTCCCGAATTAATTACTTCAAACCGGAGTTCTACACACCGAATCCATTAGACTGTTCGCCATTGAATCTCCTCAGAATCCTATCATCCTGGGCTTACCGTGGCTGGAGAAACACAATCCCCGTATTTCATGGTCACCACATCAAATTCTCCAATGGTCAGAGTTCTGTCAACACCACTGTTTAACCTCCAGCTACAAACCCACCAATCTTCCCACGGAAATGAGACTCGAGCTCAGAGATCTTCCTGAACTACCCAGTGAATACCAGGACTTGTCTGAGGCCTTCAGTAAAGCCAAAGCTTCCAAACTCCCTCCATACCGAATTAGTGACTGCGCCATAGACCTCAACCCAGGATCGACGCCCTCCAAAGGCAGAATCTTCCCTCTCTCACAACCTGAGTCAGAGACTATGAAACAATACATCGAGGAGTTGTGCAAGGGCTTCATTGTACCATCCAAGTCTCCAGCATCAGCAGGGTTTTTCTTCGTCAAGTAGAAGGACGGAAGCCTCCGACCCTGCATTGATTATCGAGCACTTAACGATATCACTGTCAAGTTTCGCTATCCTTTGCCCTTGGTACCCGCCGCCCTCGAACAACTCCACTCTGCCAAATACTTCACTAAACTTGACCTGCGCAGTGCATACAACCTGATTCGAATTAGAGAGGGAGATGAATGGAAGACAGCCTTCTCGACTACATCTGGGCACTATGAATATCGGGTTATGCCCTTTGGGCTTGCCAACAGTCCTTCGGTGTTCCAGGCATTCATCAATGACGTCCTCCGGGACATGCTGAACCGATTTGTCATCGTCTATATTGATGATATACTGATATACTCCGACTCCCTTGAAACCCATGTTCAGCACGTCAGGGCAGTACTTCAGCAGCTCATCAAGCATCAACTGTACGCCAAGATACAGAAATGTGAGTTCCACCAGACTCAGATCTCGTTCCTGGGCTATGTCATCAGCCCTGAGGGAGTTACCATGGATTACAGTAAGGTTCAGGCGGTGGTCAATTGGCCTAAACCCACGACAGTAAAGGAACGTCAGCGTTTCCTTGGATTTGCTAACTTCTATCGACGCTTCATCAGGAACTTCAGTGTGGTCGCGGTCCCTCTCACATCTCTACTTCAAGGAGGTAAATCACGTCTCAACTGGACACATGCCAGTGAACAATCTTTCCAACAGTTAAAAGAGCGGTTTACTTCAGCTCCCATTCTACATCATCCCAATCCGGACCTGGAATTCACAGTCGAGGTGGATGCTTCAAACACTGGAATCGGGGCAGTTCTTTCTCAGCGTCATGGTAATCCACCTAAACTTTTCCCATGTGCTTTCTACTCCCGCAAACTCAACCCCGCAGAGAGGAATTACGATGTGGGTGATCGAGAGTTATTGGCCATGAAGGCCGCCTTTGAGGAGTGGCGGCATTGGTTGGAGGGGGCAAAATTACCATTCCTCGTGCTAACAGATCATCGCAACCTCGAGTACATCAGGTCCGCCAAACAACTCAACCTCAGACAAGCCAGATGGTCCTTGTTCTTTTCACGCTTTGATTTCAAAATAATTTATTGACCCGGTTCCAAGAATGGCAAGGCGGACGCCCTATCCAGACAGTTTGACCATCTCCCCACTTCAAACACGGCCGAATCCATTCTGCCTTCCACACTTGTTCTAGCACCTGTACAATGGGATATTATGACTATATTAGATAGGATATTAGGATATTAGATTTCCGAGGCCCTCATCAATGATCCAACTCCAGCCGAATGCCCGCCTGACCAAACTTACGTGCCCGCCGCTCTATGTCTGAGGGTCATGCGGTGGGTTCACAAACTCCCCAGTGCCGGCCATCCAGGTATCAATGTCACCATTCAACTCGTCAATAATCGATTCTGGTGGGCAACCCTCCAATCAGATGTAACCCGGTTCATGCAGAATTGTGACACTTGCAGCATCTCCAAGTCATCCAATCAGCGACCGGCAGGTCTCCTCCAGCCTCTTCCCATTCCCCAACGACCTTGGTCCCATATCGCCATCGACTTCGTAACCAACCTACCCGACTCCAATCACTTCACCACCATACTCACTGTTATCGACCGCTTCTCCAAGGCCTGCCGACTTATTCCCTTCACTAAATTACCCACAGTATTCGAGACGGCTGAAGCCCTAATACAACAGGTATTCAGGTTTTATGGCCTCCCAGATCGGGGACCATGATCGGGGACCACAGTTTACATCACGAGTCTGGAGGGCTTTCTGTCAACAGCTAAACATCAATGTCAGACTCAGTTCCGGATACCATCCCGATTCCAATAGCCAGGTTGAGAGACTTAACCAAGAACTCACCCGCTTCCTCCACTCCTACTGTCACAACAACCAGAATGACTGGAGCCGGTAACTGATCTGGGCAGAGTATGCCCAGAACTCCCTCAGGAAGGCAGCAACCAGACTTACCCCCTTCCAATGCGTTCTAGGATTCCAACCTCCAATGTTCCTCTGGTCAGGTGAACCCTCAGAGCTTCCTGCTGTCAATGACTGGCTCGGAGAGTGAAGGAACAGGCTGATCGTCGCCGCAGAGCTGGACCAAGTTTTACCCCTGGTCAGTGGGTATGGCTCTCATCCAGAGACCTTCAACTCCGCCGTCCCTGCAAGAAACTCAACCCTAGGTACGTGGGGCCATTCAAAATCATTAGACAAATCACCCCAGTTTCATTTCGTTTAGCACTACCTGCAAATTACCGTATCTCACCCACTTTTCATGTTTCTCTGCTCAAGCCCGCGGGTGGTTCGAGAGGAGAGAGGGACCAGGACGAGGCCAACGCAGAGAGTACCCCTCCCATAGTGGTGGATGGCGAGGAGGCCTGTCAGGTGCGAGAGATCCTAGATTCACGACGCCGAGGCAGGGTCCTCCAATACCTCATTGACTGGGAAGGGTATGGTCCCAAGGAACGGTCCTGGGTAAACTCCCAGGACATCTTGGATCCCAACCTCACCACCGAGTTTCATCAGAGCCACCCTAACAAACCAGCCGCACGACCCCGTGGAAGACCTCGGCGTCCAGATCGTTCTCGCTTCGGAAGCCGCTCGCAGGGGGGGGGGGGCTCTGTCACGAATCAGGCTTCTGTGGCTCTCTCCGATCACCACCAGAGGGCACCCTAACCCGAGTACTAGCTCTCCACGTGCCTAGGACTGATTAATGCCAGGTGTTTCTTATTACCCCAGCTACTTAAGCCACACTCTCACTTCACCCCATTGCGAAGTCTTGTTCAGCCCCGTCTTACATTTCTGAGCATTTACCCTGATTGTTTATTCTGTGTATGATCCTGGACTGCCTTGACCCTTGTGATTCTCTGCCGCCTGCCCCTTTATTGTTTGATTTGTCTCTGACCTGTTCCCAGCCTGCTGCCTGCCCTGACCCCAGCCTGGTAACTCTTATGATTCTGGTTTTCTGTGATATTCCTGATGCTGTTGATCGACCACTGCCTGCTGTTGACTTTGATCTTAATAAACACTGCAAATGGTTCTGACCGCTTCTGACTCCTCATTACAAGCTTCATGATATAATCACATCAGAAACCCATTTAATTAAGTTCTTTTGCTGCTGAGTTATAATTTTTAGCAGCCGTAGTAAGAACAGATAGATGATGTTTATTTATTTCAGGAGTTATTGGCCCATGACAGCGTCAAACTGATGGAATTTTGGCTCTTTAGAAAACTATAACTATTCCAAAGAGGGCTGTGTATTTTAATTTACCATCCATTACCCAGTAAAGTGTGGCATCTTTGCTCAAAAGTGGCTCATTCATACATTGTCAGAAAACGTGCAATAACTGTAACTGAGGTACAACATTTTTCCCTTTAAATTGCTCTCGTTTTTCATTTTTCTGAACTGCAGACTCTCCTCTGGCCGCTATATACTCTGCTCCTCTGTTGGTTTTGCATGAGGCTCAGGCACGGCTTTGAGGACAGACCAGGGTAAACGTGCTGTTCAGAGTGACAGTGATCGAGTTACTACACCTCCTAGCTCACAGAACGATCCCATACAAAGTCCTGCTGCCTGAATTAGTCACACATGTTTGCATATGTACACAAACACGCCCAGCAACAAACACACAGGCAAACACGGCCACACAGACACACATGCACGCAACCCTGGTGGTCCTGTAAGGAGCGTCTTAAGGCCCTCTCTCTGTCTGTCTCCTTTATCTTACCTGGGAGGCCCAGACAAAGGCGTATTCTAAACAGGCCCATCATGTTTGGGCTTCTCTCCTAAGAAAACAGCGTCTTCGGAAGGAAAATGAACAGCCAATGGTTAGCCAACATCGTGGTCCGTTTTGCATGCCAATCGTATCTGCCAAACAGTTAAAGAGTGGAAACTTACCGAGAGATGCATGCTTTTCTACCAAAGCGCTCCGTGTTTGAGTAGTGGATTGAGGAGATGTGCATGCAAACAGCGCTTCTTTGATTGCCCCGTCGAACACGTGCATGTCTCGCTCTGCCGAGAACTATCACTTTCCATTCTCGCTGAGTATAGCCAGAGTTCATGCCATTCCTTCACATGTGCCTGGATGCCCGTAGACAAGAATGAGGGAAGAGTTCAGATCGTTCCCAGGTACCGCGTTTTGGCAGCCTTTTATTGGCCTTCTAAATTAGCCTGTGTTTGGCTTGAACTTTATCAGAGCCCCGGCCGCAGGGACATTGAAGTGCCTCCTGCTAAAGACTGCCATGAACAGCTTTATGGGGGCAGATAGCATTTTATCTGACCATCTAGATAAAAAAGCAAGTGCTGTTCCTGGCTGTGGCGCTTGAGAGGGCTTTTCCCAGATCTGGAGCATGTTGAATTCCTAGGCCTGGCAGTAAATTGTATTGGAGACAGAACTGCTTTTCTGGACTTATTTCACGCTGAAGAGCCTGGAATGCACAGCCTTGTTGTACAGACAATGTAAATCAGCGGGTCATTGTTTCATTCATCATTTTCTGCAAAGATTAAACTGTAAGAGAAAATAAACTATCTATAGTTGATGGTACATTTACCTCAAGAGCCCAGACTTCTTCATTATTGCCAAATTTCGCTCTCATCAGGCTTTCTATCCAGTTGATGCCCCGTGAAACAGCCACAATAAAATGCAATACTGTATAAGTTATAAAATAACTAGCACTTTTTTGCAGTAGCATGTAAAGGCTTTATAAACATGTCCAGTGTTCATTCTTTGAATATATGGTTATAACCAGGCATCATGTTGCTAATGCACCTCTCATTCAGGTTTTGTAAACGACTGTCAGTGTGAACAGTTCAAAAACTCAATAGTACCACCAAAACTGCCTGGATTTGTATTTGCATTCACAATTATTTGCCATAAGTGTTGAATTTGCTTTATCAATGCATATATATATATATATATATATATATATATATATATATATATGTGTATAGGATGCTTGGTTGTGATCTACAGGAGGAAGACTTTCATGTCCAAGAAATTATTCACCTTGGCATAGATATATATTTTTCCCTCTCATTTCTTTTGATGTATGAAATGTTCCTCCTGAATAAGCAACCTGACCTCAGAGGACATCAGCTGAAAGATGGGCTGCAAATACAGTTTATCATTTTCAGACCAAAGAGCACAAACCATATTCTACAAAAATGAAGTTTGGCTGCAGAAGAATGCAGACATGATTCTCTCTAGTCACTTTCCTTTAAACTGCAAACTGTAAATGCATTATTATGATTCTTTAATTTGAAAATTGAAGCAGTAACAAAAGAGTCTCCTCATACAAACAGTATTTTCTGTATTTGTTCTGTTTTTTCCTTTCTGAATCTCTCTCTCTGTCTTTAGCACACACCCTAACAGCTTTTTAATCATCTTTGCAGCATTTTGTCTCTCTCGACAGTGTGCTTTTCTCATGCGAGGACTCTGGTGAAGACCTCACCTTTCCCTCATTCAGAAGCCGTGAAGCGAGACTACGAAGGCTCCGGTGTGTGTCCTCACACTCCGCTACGCCCTGCGCTCTGACATCACCCTGCGTTTACTTTGTCTCTTTGTTTGTCCGAAAAATTTGTTTAAATATGTAATTTTCACAACGGTAATGTTTGCTCGATAAATCTTATTGTCAGGACACATAAAGAGCCCAGAATACAGAGAGCAGTAATGGCGTAAAAATGCTGAACTCCCACGGATGATGTTTTTCCTCATCAAGCCCTGTCAAAACAGCACCTAAAGATACAACCAGCACAAAAGACAGTTACTGAGGACTAAAGGCCTTTGTGTCTGAAATATGTTGCACAACATATTAATGTAGCTTACATTACATTCAAACTATGTCAATTTGAAGAAATCATGGGGCTTTAACATATTATTTGATCACCTCTTGATGTCAAAACAAAGGCTCGGGTTCAGTTGTTTGTAATTTCCTTGTTGACAAATCTCTACTCTATAAAACAATCAAACGGATGTTTCAACAGCTCTTTCGTGCTGTTTTTTTGTTTGTTTTACATTAATGCATTGTCCATTTAATAATAAAAAAGTTTATATTTATTCATTATAAAAAGTGTAACAAGTGTAACTAGGTGAGAAAAAATACCTAAAACATTCAAAAATTACCAAATATTTTATACCTAGTGTAAGCTTTAGTTTTAGTCTAATGTAATACAGTTTTTCTCAATTGCTTAAACATATTTCTTGAAACTATGCCTTGTATTCTCAAAACAGTAAACACAAATCCATAACTTCTAACTCAATTCCCCAAACTTCCTATATTCAGGTCAAAATGAAGCTATCCACTCAAAACAACTCAATCTTGCTGAAAAACCAAACTTTGCTCTCAGATATGACACACAAACAGTCAACAACACACACACTATAATACAGTTTTACACACAGATCAATTCAAAACAATACTACAAAAACCGGTAATAAGTGTTGCTTGTGGTACTCCCCAAGTGTTTTATTCCTCAATTTAATGTACTGTAGAGAACAGTACAATACAGCAAACAACAAAAATAACTATTCTGCCCCAGTATCCCGTATTTGGTCTGGGACGGGCCAAAGAACCTCTTCAACATAACAGGCTACACTGGCCCTGGCCATGCAGCGGGGGGGAAATCCTCTCGCATGCCTGATGTCCTTGTGTCATTGTTCACAAACAAGATAGGCTCCTGGGGACCCACTGTCCTGGAAAGTTTATTTCCAACCGGCTTCAGCACACCTGCCTGCAATTTTCAAGCAGTCTTGAGGAGCTTGATTGGCCGCTTCAGGTGTGTTTGATTAGGGTTGTAGCTAAACTCTTCAGGATAGTGGGTCTCCAGGAACAGGGTTGAAGACCTCTGGGCTAAACGCTTAGTCATGTTGTCAGTGCACTCTGTTAGTATTACCTGATGTAAACTATGATGAACTAATGACTTGAGGTTTTGAGGGGTAAGTCTATAGCACAGAGAACTGTACATTTTGAGTAACATGACATTAGCAACTGATGATGTAGGAAACCACAGACAAATGTACATACAGTAATCAGTTGCTTGAATGTACCAAAGCAATCGCAACTTGTTGAAAAGAATGATAAACGATGTGCACAAGTGACTAGATGATGTGGAGGTTGAACAAGTAGTTTTGAGAATTTAATTTCTGATTCGAGAAATGCACCAAAGCTACTGAGAAACACTGTAAGCTGACTTTGGCCCTTTATCCATCGAAGGTTCTGATTGGTGGTGATAAATTTAGACTCCTAGTGTTTCCACTTGGGTAATTGTGTGCTAATTGAGCTCAAACTGTGCAGACTTGAGTGAACAATATTGAATGCTAGTGCTTTCTAAATGATCACATGGTGTAAGGATTTGTGTGTAGAGTTTTGCAGTAACAGTTCACTAAATCTGACTCATGTGTCAAAGCAGGGAATAGTGTTTATAGTTCAGCAAAATGGGTGTGCTTTTTGATAATGGCATTATGGTTTTGAAATTATAGTTCAAAAGCCTGGTTATAGTGTTTTAGCAATCGAGACAAACTGTAATATTTACAAGCATTTTCAGGAGTCATGTCAGCTTTATTTCTATAGCACTTTATGCAGTATAGATTGTATCAACGCAGATTTACAGAGATAATCAAGGAAAAAATGATTCAGTGATGCCAACAGAATTCAATTGTGCTGTAAAGCAGCTCTAAAAAGACAATAGTAAACAATCCTTATTCATGTCTCATCAAACAGTGTTGCATGATATGCTCAGCATCTTAACCAGCCATAACCTGCTAGATAGGGCTGGTCAGGACAGCAGATCATCAGCTGAGGATATTACTAATTCTGAAGAAACATAGTGTCTATTACAGCAGCAGCACACTCTCCTCAACAACATGCATTGAGGAATCATTCATGTCTGGAGCAGAAATGCCACAGGATGATGTACACGCTGAAGTTTAATGATTAGAGTTTGAATCATATCAAATCATTTGCACTTATGCAAAGTAGTAATGATGCTGGACTTATCAAATTGCTGATAAAGAAGCAGATTTCTCTAGTTAGGACTCTCATATTGTATTGATGAATGATCATTTAAAGCAGCAGTTATACAGATGTTGGACAAAAAAAAATTGTATGAACTGTGCATTGTTTATTTAACGAGGGTGTATTGTATTGTCAGACGTAAGACGCATCATTCTATATCAAAAATACAGTATATCATTTCTTACACTGTTATTCCAATGACTTGACAACATTTATGTGCTATCAAAGTGGCAATACAATGAAAGAATGGGAAAAGACACAATATTCTCTCTGATGAATCAGCAAAATTTGTCCCTTTGAACTGGACCAAGGTCCTCTATTATATCACTCAGAGAGACAGGCAAAAGCCAGGAGGACCAGGACCCGTTTGAGGACCTTCAGGAGTTATGGCCTGCCACATACAAGCTGCAGGAAGAGAGGCCTCCTGGATTTTCCATAAAACGCTCTAGTATGAATCACAAAGCTGTTTCCTGAAAACGCTATACTATATTTACCCATACATATCATAGCTGACTGCCTTTATACAGAAAGGCCTGTTATGTAGATGCTTAATTAGTTAAGTAAAAACTAGATTCCGATCCTGAACATCCATTATAAAAGGTAGATTTACCTGTGACTACACTGATTTTGTGAAAAACATTTTATTTTTATTTTTTTATAAAATATGTATTTGCTTGAAAGAAAGGCCATGACCGCATTACAGATGGTTTTATTTCATTTTACGAATAAATAAACAGCGGGATAAAAATGACAATGCCCATTTTCTTTTTAAACGAAATTAGCTTTCATCTATAGAAAGCATGACGCTCTGAAAATGCATATTTATAACGATTTTTTTATTATTATTTTATTTTACATGCTATTTATAAGCAGAAACTGACTTTGGCGTGGATACAATACGCACGTGTTTGACATGCATATGATATGCACTTTGTTGGCCTATATAATATGCACCTATATCCTAGACCTAAACCTACCAATTGTGTATCACATGCACGCCAAATAGAAACAGAAACTCGTGCCATTGAAGCGCACTTTCATGAGATCGGGTTAACTTATATATGGCACGCGCACAGAAACTTGTTGTCAGCGCAGTCCCATTCATATGCGACATTTTTAGAAACAGTTAAAACTGAAGTATTATTAGAGAGACGTTGCAGCCGAATATTACCTCTCTCTCATTCTCTCCCACTCTCTGTCTGTCTGACACACACACACACACACACACACACACGTTTGTTTTTGTGAAAAGTGAGGACATAGGTGTAATGGTTTTTATATTATACTGTACAAACTGTATGTGCTATTGCCCTACACCTAAACAGGAGACTGCATTTCTACTGTCCCCCAAAAAACAAAACAAAGCACAAACTGATTTATAAGCGTTTTTAACACTGGGTACATGGGGCAATGTCTTCATAAGTCACCTTCTACTTGTAATACCTGTCATACCCATGTTTTTATACAAATTGTTGTCCTCATTTGTCACAAAAACGCGCTCGCGCACACACACACTTCCTCCAGTTACTGCATGCCATGCTCAAGTCTTCTTTAGTTCTAAATGATGTTTGAATGGATCGCCCATGTAATAAATTACACTCTAGCGTTTAAGGACCAAAACTTGAAAAATGCATTGAAATAAAACACATGAAGGCCATGTTTCACAAACGGTGCTCAGCTTAAGCCAGGACTAGGTTTTAGTTAAATTGAGATTTAAGCAACTTTTTAAAAAATGCCTTAGAAGAAAACATTACAGGTGTGCATCTTGACACAGAACAATGCCACTGACATGTTTAAGATATGTCAGAGCAAGATATTTTCAGTTGAGACAGCTAACACATGCATTTTAGTCTGGGACTATCTTAAACCTTGTCTGTGAAACCGGGGGTGTGGTAACCTTGGATTAATTAGAATAATTTAGTCCCTTACGCGCACTGGAGGTGTATCGCTCCGCGGCATCAGCTCGCCTCGGGTGCGCGTTTCAATAATTCAGCGGCCCGTCGTTAATTATTCCTTACCTTATACACTGCTCTTCAGTTGCAACTTTGTTTTAACTTATAAGCACACTAAACTAAACTAAATATTAGCACAAAAAAAAAAAAAACAGAGAATAGCCGAAACCTTAACTGAGGGACTGCATTTCTAAAGTGATGCATCTCGCAGTCATAAGCGAGCATACAGAAGCACTTGAGTGTGTCAAGAACAATATTCCAGGAGATCTCATGCTAAACTCCGTTTGGAGGTCAGACAATAATCTCAGCAGATAAACAGAGGCACGTAAGACCGTGCAGCAAAGCGTTCGTGTGGATCCAGCAAAGCCTTAAAAAACACATTTTCAGAGGAGGGTAATGTGGCATGGGCCGATGTTAACAGGACAATTTGGAAACTGTCATTTTCGCAAAGTTTCCACACGAGCTCAGTCCATGCACAAATATATGCTGTCATATGGTGAACATTGAGGTACGATTTCAAGCGAGTTGGATTTTAATGTTTTTGTAAATACTTAAATGACGAAGCAACATCTTTAAACGTGCAAGTACAGCGTTGTCCGTGCATTTATCGTCCATGCAGGTGTAGAGCTCTTCTGAGATCCCAAAACATTACAAAATACTACAATTTTAAATGTAACAGCAAATAAGATTGAAGTAGCCTAGACAGACCTTAATGTGACAGAAATACACGGCTCTCCACAATAAAGGGCTCGGCCCGGCAATATTTTTTTATTAATTTATTTTATTTTATTTTTTAAAGAGAAAATTAAGAAGCGAAGACGCCATCCTAATGGTGAACGTCAGCTTGAGGCTCTGGTAACAAAATCATAAAACAACAGAGAAATCAAAGTCTGTAATTTTGAGAATTTGAGTTTTGTATAGTAGCGACCGTAAACTAATATAATGATTGTTATTGTAATCTGTTTCTCTCATTAAAGTTTGCTCAAATTTAATTCAGTCATATATTTTATCAGTGCGTGTGTTTAGAAATACTAGAGGAATATACATAAATATACTGAACATGGATCTCCAATTATTAATAGAGACATCGATAGTGTGAATTCTAACATTTTTTATTCATTATTTTAATTATTAATAGGCTATAAGTCAATTTAATATTTCTAATATTCTATATATTAACATTTCTTGTTTCACTGGTTTGTATTCGTTCATTCATTCATTTATTCAAGTTTTAAGTGCTCTTTTAAGACCGTGTACGCTACTTATTTTAAAATTGTAAATATAAAACACAGATTCTCAAAGATTTGATATGCTAAAATAAGTATAGGCTACAATAAATTAATGGCTTCAAATAAAACAATAAAACGTTTCTATTCAGGCAACATAAAGCATAATTAAAATGCGCAACTGTTTTAACCATCGGTTTCAAAAGAGGATAAAAACAAACATAGTAGCTAATTAAACTAACTAGTAGCTAAATAAAAACACTGTAGTATATATCTCATAAGTGGGCACACACAGTAATTTGTGTTCTAGATCTGAAATATCATCTCACCATCCACTCATCCTCGAGCCGGCGCGTGACGTCATGCCTCTGTGACGTCACGTCATCTACCTGATAGAGGCTGCGCTGCCGCATCTTCAGCCGCATAAACTTGAGCATTGCTTACCAACACACATTTGAGGAACTATATACTATAAATGCATGGAGACGATTTAATACACGAGAAAAGGAAGCAAACAGCCCTTTGGAGAACTGACACGTGAGTCACTAAATTCGTCGCTTTTTAACAATGTTTGTTTGGAAGTATTGCGGGACTTGTAGGCCTAGTATTGTTTAGCCTATGAAGTTGATGTATTTATTTTAAATGATCGCTGTGCATAACAGGTTCCGTTATAACTCGATAAATCTCAAAGGTGATCGGTAATCCTGGTGTGGTCAGTGCAGAGCAAGCCTGAGTGAGTTCAGTATAAACACTGAATATGTAACAATATAACAGAAGCGTGTTTTGCATGTAGTGCTCAGATTGAACACGCTCTCTCGTGCACTTCACAGCTGCTCCCAAGCTCTCTCCATACTGTAGGAATGAACAGAAACACAGCACACGAATTCAGTTCATCACTAATAAAACAGCCTTGCGCTTTCAGTGTGTTGTAGAATTTGTATTTTGAGACACTGTCATGTTTTGCGAAAGATTGTGCTCGAGATTGAGAGTTTTCTAAAATCTTAAAAGTAGGCCTATTTCCTTATCTGTTCAAAATCATCTGGAGTGTTTTCATATTGCTATAAATAATTACTTATTACTCCGTTGTCATGCGGAATGCATCTCTAAATAATAATAATAATAATAATAATAATAATAGGATAATAATAATAATAATAAAAACAACAGTCTATATTTATTTACAAATATAGTAGTCGTAAAAAATGATAATAACATCCACACATCCAACAATTATTCACAGGATTCAACTTTAACCCATAAAATGAGTTTTGTTGGTATACATAAATGTATTTCGATTCAGTGAAAATAAATAATATTTTTGACTTAAATAAAACCAGTTCATTGCTATTTTGTGTTACATTTTTTTTCAGTGCATGAGCTTCCTTAAAATATTATTATTATTATATTGTTATTATTCATTTATTATTAGTATTTATTTGTTTTTCAAATAATATCCGGTTTGTTTAGTGAAGGAGTCAGATGTTTAATGATATGAGCAGTTTATGGTATATTAATGCACAATATTTTTATTCGCAAACATGTCTGTATTTGTACAAATTGCTGCACAATCATTTAATCCCGAATTCCACAGATTCAAAGTGAAAGGCATTTGTTTGTGGAGAGTAAGACACATGGATAATTGTGCGTGCATCTATTAATCAAGTCTAATATCATCCCATACAAATGTGTCTGAATGTGTGTGCGAGCATCATTATCTAAATGAACCTGAAGGACAAAACCTGAAGCATCAAGTAGATTAAACGTTCATTAAGAGAGAAAATGAGAATGATCCTTTATTTGGCTGTAGTTTGTAATTCGTGGCAAATGGAGTAACAGATGTTTTGAAGTGATGCTGCGCGTCTGACAGACAGAAGAGACGCGAACAAATATTCAGTCAGAAAAATTATATATCTAAAATATGCAAATGTATTACATCCTCATCCTAAATCATCTCCTGTCAAATGGACCTATAACTATGATTCCTCTCTTTATCTTTATCAGTGCGCTCGTTGGTGTTTAAGCAATACATACAACAACATCGATTTATTTGATTTAATTAAACTATTAGACTAACCTATATCAGATATCAGTTAGAATATCGAGGACACCAACATTACATTTTCCATTTAAATAATTCTCGCGAATTGTGATTATAGAAATGCATAGTTTACCACATAATTCACCTGCAAACTACCGAAACAAATCTTTAGCTCTTTATCGATGATGCTGTCTTGGTATATTCATTGGGAAGATTATTTAAATGGATAGTTATTCACGAGAGTATGGCAAAACTAAAGCAACAGATGAAAATACATTAAAACTAAATATACAGCAGATATGGGTCAGTTCATACCTAAAGAAGAAAAAGTGTGCATTATGCTGTCAGATCTCAGCAGTTATTCCTCGTGAAAATGCGTATAAATAATACGCCAAATAAAAACGAAAACTCGTGGTACTGATACGCAAAAACGGACTTTGGCGTGTAAATGCTACGGGATGGGTATAGGATTAGGGTCGTGGGGTAGATGTGTATCTTATGCACGTGAAAACTGCATATTCGCCTATATGCACGCCAAACACGTGCGTATCATATGAAGCCAAAGTCCATTTTTGCCTATCAATACCACGAGTTTTCGTTTTTATTTGGCGTAGCCTACTATTTACACGCTTTCATGAGACCGGGCTCACAGATCTGACTAAACCTTTTCTCCGTAAATTACGAAAATTATAATAATAATAATAATAATAATAAAGTATTCATAGAAAATAGGTCAGATGCTAAGGCCAAAAACAGTGTGTGTGTGGGGGGGGGGGGGGGGGGGGGGGGTTGCTATACATATGGTCAGAATGTTTTTTTTCAAAGCCACAACAGTAAAAACAAACCTTCGGTTTCTTTGTTTATATTTGTGTAAAAATAAAAATTGTCTGCAGTGTGGAAACTGCGGAAATAATTTGAGAAAGCTGGTGGTTGAATCTGTGTCGTAAACATTTAGAAATATGTCTTTTCTTGAGTCTAGTATTCTTGTTTTAAGGGCCGCGGATGATTCTGCGTCAGTAAGGCGGCTGTCAGGCGGCTTATATTCTCCCCGATCAGCAGGCGCCACTAACCTGAAAACCCCAGCACAGAACAATCAGACGGGAAACTAGATGTTGTCTGGCTGACAATCAAACTGTCACAATAAGCCCATATTATATTTCTCATTATTGGACATTATTCTCATTTTACGTTGTTTCCAAATCTGCCGTCATTTGGGCAATAGTGGTAATAATGTTTGTATGCAAGAGTAAATGTGTCTGCATTAGTCCTGGACAGGCACTGAGCATAATAACGTGTTCATCAACCTCAAATGCAAAAGACCTTTCCTCTGAACACACCGCTTGCGTTGGTTTGCTGTTCCGACATGTCTCCAGTATTCAAAGCAGAAAGCCCAACTGCTCACTGAACTAATAGAATTGCCGATGCAAAATAGCCTCTTTTTAATGTTAACAATTAAGTGCTGACATTGCTTCAATGACTGTTATTAAACCGCACGAGAATTACAGTAATTGTGCACATTGGACAAAATGGTTGATGTAAAAAAAGAACTTAACTTTATTATAAACACAATTCAGCTGAACTAGTCTAACTGCAGAACGCGCTGTAGAACTGGTCTTTGTCAGGGTGGATAATCTGGTTTTGTGCGTTTGAAAAAAGTTTTATTTTATTTTTGAGCTAATATCCTCTTACTGTTCATGGCGCATGCAGCCCGAGTCCAGAAACACTGGAGCAGCGATATTGCCAGAAGCTCGACTGAAAGTTTCCGAAGGAGAAGCATGTGTAAGAAAGGATTGGGCTTTGTGGGTGGGACTGACAGTGGACGAGGGACGAGAGGATGGGTGGGTCCTGCTGTTTGCTGCTGCTGCACCTCCATTCGTTCACACCAAACATATTTACTCTTCAGGAATATATCTGCAGTAGTTTGGAGGACAATATTGCGCGAGATCGCTGGCTGGCTGATTGTTTAGCAAATATAGCGACTCTTGCGTCGCAGAGCTGGAAGAGCTTTTGTAACACGCATGATTGTTTTAAAGGTGGAATACATTTGGACATGGCCTCATCTTTTCATCTGCCGAGAAGCAACAGCACCAGAGAAACGTTAGAGAACTCGAGCAGCGAATCTTCAGATAACGAAACAACAGGTAAACAACATATATTTTCATACCCCTCCATAGAATAAACCATACAACATTAACATGCCTAAAGTATGCAAACAAGCCTATTTGACTAAAAGCATGCATTTACATGTTATATTGTCCCCTGCCATATCTGCTATATGCCTGCAAATTTTTGTTTTAGTAGAAATAACTTGTTTATTTGTTTAGCTGTTTTTTCGGTCTAATTCTGCAGAAGCAGTGCAGCGCTTGTTGCACGTTGGCAGCTTGCTGCTTTGCAATTTTAAAAACTAAATATAAATTCACGTTTAGTCCGTATTATTAACGCATTTGTTACTTTCTAATTAGAGAATATTTGAGCTGCTGTATGTTTTGATCCTACACTCCCTAAAGAACTCGATAACCGCTACCAAACCGGTTTCTAGAAATTATATTAGGCTACAATTAAATGCGCGTTTATTAGCTGGAGAAGCTGTTGCATAAACTGCAAATGTTTATCTGAAAGTATGGAGATGCGTAAACAACAATGAACTAGGCCTGGGTTTAAAACACGGCCGAGAGTTCTTTCCACTGGATAAACCTTTAACTTCTATCCTGGATATTTAAAATAATACAGCCGTCAGCATTGTGTGCAAATAGGTCCCGTTTGAGAGGCATATTTTAATAAGTGCATATTTATGGATTGACGAGCACGTCAGTCTGTGTAAACGAATCGTGATTCCTTTTGTCCGACTCCCGTTTTGTGTCCGGCTCCTTCCAAACCTCCTGCAAAAATAGGTGCGACTGAGCACCACATATCACCTCAACATTATTCTCCTCAGAAAAGGAGAGGTCTGTCGAGCAGAGAAGTGACGATGGAAATGCTGATGAGTCCAAGAAGAAGAAACAAAGACGGCAGAGGACTCACTTCACCAGCCAGCAGCTGCAGGAGCTGGAAGCGACTTTCCAGAGGAACCGATACCCGGATATGAGCACCAGAGAGGAGATCGCGGTGTGGACCAACCTCACGGAGGCCCGAGTCCGGGTACGAGAGTCCTCAAAACAGCCCAGTCAGAAACAACATTTGGTTACACTTTATTTTAAGGTGTCCTTGTTACAGTGTAATTACACATATAAACCTACTGAGTAATATTAATTAAAAACGTAGGCTACTTATATGGTTAGGGTTAGGATTACTTGCATCATGCATGTAATTATGCATAATTTGTTATTATAATTATAACTACATATGTAACAAGGGCACCTTAAAATAAAGTGTTAACCTAACATTTTAGCTACAGAATGAGCTTGGATGCGTTTCAGGCCGAGACTGGAGAGTATTTGCTCACTTATATCAGTGGGATATTTACAAGATGATGCCGATCAAATGTGCAGATTAACTTGCAAATTAAAATGACATATTTAATAAGATAACTAAATCAAGTTTTATCAGTTCTGATAAGTGTTCAGTTTGTGAAATGTTGATTTGTTCGTTCAGTGCGTATGCTGTTATGAATTTATTGAACTTCTCATTATTTTTTAAAGGATTAAAAGCTCTACTTAAAGGCCACGAAAGTAAAAGTATATAATTGCCTTTTTTTCAGCGATATTCAGAAATATTTCCTTGCAGGCCGATCTTTTAAAAGTCCACAGCATTCAAAAACATATTCTGATCCTCATTAGTAAAACCTTCGCTAAATGAGCAATGCTCTGACCCTGGAGCACAAAACCATAACAAGGGTCTTTTTTTAAAATCGAGATTTTGTTCATCTGAAATTTCCATTGATGTATGGTTTGTTATGATAGGACAATATTTGTCTGAGATACAACTATTTGAAAATCTGGAATCTGAGGGAGCAAAAAAAATCTAAATATTGAGAAAATCACCTTAATGCATATTACTAATCAAAAATGAAGTTTTAATATATTTACGGTAGGACATTTACAAAATATCTTCATGGAACATGATCTTAATATCCTAATGATTTTTAACATAAACGAAAAATTGATTTTGACCCAAACAATGTATTGCTGTCTATTGCTACAGATATACCTGTGCTACTCATGACTGCTTTTGTGCTGCAGGCTTTTGTGGTAAAGATTTATGAAAAATATCTTGCTGATATTGTAAATTGTAATTTAGCTATTCACATACAAATGTAGCTAATGTGCTCATCTCATTGTGAATAATAAATATTTTGCAAATGAGCTCTGCAGCAAGCAAAAAAAAAAAAGTTTTGCATAAGTTTAAGACTACTGTTTTGAGTCAACTTTTTGGTCTATAACAGAATTTGTTGAGCTTGAGTGAATAACGCGTACTTTCTCATAGGTTTGGTTCAAGAATCGGAGGGCGAAATGGAGAAAAAGGGAGCGCAACCAGCAGATGGATCTGTGTAAGAACAGTTACCTGCCGCAGTTCAGCGGACTAATGCAGCCGTACGAGGACGTCTATCCCGCCTACACCTACAACAACTGGACCAACAAAGGCCTGACCCCAACCCCGCTGTCCACAAAGAACTTCACCTTCTTTAATTCCATGAGTCCCCTCACGTCCCAGTCCATGTTCTCAGCCCCGACCTCAATCTCCTCCATGAGTATGGCGTCCGGGATGGGACACTCCGCCGTGCCTGGCATGCCGACCACCGGCCTGAACAACATCGGTAACCTGAACGGTATCGGGAGCTCGGCGATCAATCCGGCCATGAGCTCGTCGCCGTGCCCCTACGGTCCTCCTGGATCTCCTTACAGCGTCTACAGGGACACTTGTAACTCCTTAAGACTGAAATCCAAGCAGCATCCATCTTTTGGATATAGCGGTTTGCAGAGTCCCGGCTCGAGTCTAAACGCATGCCAGTACAACAGCTGACGAGTTCAGCTCCAGTAAACGGAGCCCTGCAGAAGTGACAGCCGTGCTGGATTTGGTGCGATTGTGTGTGTTTACCTAAACTTGCACAACAATTTAAATCCTTTATTTGGATTTCAACGTTTTGAAGACAAGTTAAACTCATACATTGTAGATAAATATAAACGTGGAACAAATCTGATATGCGCAGTGCTCCAAGTGGGAACAATGGTTTGTCAAAAACAAGCGTATAATTATCGCAGCGTGTCGTGGTGATTCAGCCTCGTGATGAGTCGTGTTCTCTTGCATTCAGTGTCACGGAGAAGGTTTGTTGTCCTCGTGGCTTTTCATCGACAGCCTGGATTCTTTCCACGTAGTTGTTTTATTGTGTTGATAGATTTACCGCATGCTTACTTAAAATGTTTTGTAAAAATGATATGAATGTGTAGACTAAATAACAAAGTTATAACTTTATGTTGTACCCCTGTTGATTAAAATTGTGCTTATGTTTATGGTAATGTTTGAATAAACCTCGAAAGAAAGAATTCCTAAAATAATTCGTCGAAAGGACTGGATAAATCATGGGCTGTAGACTGATTATTAAAAACAAAAAACATTGTACATAATCGAAAAAAGCTTTGAATTGACATTTTTTCATTAAAAAAATACTGTATCTTTAAACAATCCTAGCTTCGATCGGATTTCCCCCTATATTCTCCGAGCTAAATTTCAATGCATACCGAATCAATGCCTTTTCTCTTTCCATTAATTACACTTGACATCGATATATGTCCATATATGCAGTCTGATAATGCACTAAATCCTTCCATTGGCCTGTTCTCTTTTATTGTTTTTTTTTTTTTGCTTTTTTTTATGCTCCATCACTTCTCTTAATTATAAATGATTTCCAAAGCACGCAATTATATCCAAATACCTTTAGGATGAAAGAGAGAAAGGCAAACTTTAAAATCTAGTCCTTATCACGGTTTGCCACATTAAGTGGCTGTTTTATCTGCATGGGTGTATTTAGATGATACGTAGGAGAAGGTCTGTCGTAACTGATGTGTTCCTTAATGCCCCTGATCCTTTTCCACTGATAATAATGCCTTTAATTTCCTAAAAGGTCGGCTCAGAGGGGTCCGTGTTAATGGTCACTTCCTCTGCTTTGCCCTGTTAGGCTAACAGAATGAGTTCACTGCACAATGTTGACATGCCTTCTCAAGGACGAGTTAAACCCATTCCCCAAATCAAACAAGAGACTGTCTGAGGAAAGTGAACATCACATACCGAGGACAAGAGAATCTGGTGAAAACAGAGCGAAGCACTCTCCAGTTCAGTTCGGTTCAGTTCAGTTCGGTTCGGTTCGGTTCAGTTCAGTCCGGTCCAGTTCAGTCCGGTCCAGTTCAGTCCGGTCCGGTCCGGTCCGGTCCAGTTCAGTTCGGTTCAGTTCAGTTCAGTTCAGTTCAGTTCGGTTCAGTTCAGTTCAGTTCGGTTCGGTTCAGTTCAGTTCGGTTCAGTTCAGTCCGGTCCAGTTCAGTTCGGTTCAGTTCGGTTCAGTTCAGTCTGGACAGAACCCGACGCGCATTGACTTGTTAAGAGCTGCCACACATTATAATAATTCTAGAAAACACTCGAGCAGAAGTCTATTATTTCTTTATGCGCAGTAGCCTTGAGTAGAAATAACATTGAAAGCAACACTTGGAGAGGTTTTTGAATTGTTTCTGACAAAAACACATTCTAGTGAATCACGCTATATCTTCTAATAGCCATGTTGTGTAAATTCTAGTTAGGATTCGATCAGTTGGATTTAAAGGAGTTTTTTTATTAGATTTAAACAGACTAGCATAACGAATTCTACAACTGAAGAGCACAAAATAACCCGGCGGATTTTTGCAAATGTTTATTTTTAATACTGTCATTCTAAAGAAAGTTAAAAGAAGTTTTTGGTCATATCCAGGTCTAATATATTGTGAGTAAATGACCATCATCCTCTCTGATCAATCAGTCACTGATATGAAGTCAAGCACATTGTGTAGACGGATATTCTAATGGCTTATGATAAGAAGACAATGCACGTCACTTCGAGAGTTTAATTACTCGTTCTGAATCAATCTTCATCAGTCTCTAGGAAATCCATACTTTGGCACCTTCGGCTTTCCTATCTCCTTCAATTACAGATGGGTTTAGAGAATGATCTTGGACAGAACTAAGAAAAAGCAGTTCATTAAAGATGATATGCTTTCACTTAGGCTTATTTTTTCATATCAAAGTGTAGTGTGTTCATAATAAGATAATGGATGTTTAAATCTAGTGTTACTATCTTCGTGTGCTGCTGTCGCAGTATTCAAATTAGCCTACATTCAAATCGTGGAATAATTAAAGCATTTAGGCTAACAACAACAACAACAACAACAACAACAACAACGGTGACACATATACATAAAACAAACTGATTTTTAATATTGCCAGTTTTTAACATTAAAGTATTTAGAATAACTTTTATGATATATATTATATAATATTATAACAATAAGCAAAATAACTGAATTATCAAAGTTTCATCTGGTAATGTAAAATGTTGCCACATCTATATTTAGGCTGCTGTTTAAAATGGTACTGTAATAATCACTGAATCGGGCTAATCCGGGTCACTACTACAATACTGTGAAGGTGCAGCTGCTCGTTTTACAATAACTATAACAATAATGTGACAGTTACTCTGGTGCTTTACTCTCTATATGACACTCATTTGACAACATTAAATGATCAGCTTGGAAAAGGATGCACATTTAAACTCTTTTTTGTTTTCTTTATGTCTTGCTCAGTCAGCTCGTCCTCTTTATCAGTCAGTTCAGTGTAAAGCTGTAGCAACCTACATGTTATGACAAGAAAAAGACAGCATTTGACCTGAAATCGCACTTAACATTTAAATGATTTGTATGTTTAATCATAATCCATCGATATAAACATCAAAAGAGGTTATATGTTATAAAGTACAGTCATTGCACTTTGTAATGTGAGTAATATTGTGTAATAATTCTGTCACAACAAACACAAAGGTTGTGTGGCAAAGGAAGATGGGACGCTTGATAAGACAGAACAACCATAACATTGATTGAGAAAACATAGTTAAAAAAATGCGGAATACTTAAATCACATAATTCAGGAGAAGCAATATAAGGACATTAGTGATGAACCACAGCCCGATGAGAGAAAAAACACAATAAACTTCAGATACAATTATTATCTATATATAATTCAAAATAGGTCGCTAAAGACTTTTAACCTAAATGAAGAAAGACAAAAAACTAGCACAAATCTATTAAAACCATTGTCTCTGAAAGTCAGCAGAAATAAAACAAGCCACAAAGAGCGAATTTAAGCAATGCTTCTGATCAGCCCAAAAACAAGAAATAGAAGTGTTCAAATCATGAAGACACAGTTTAAAACAGTCGCATTTCAGCCATGAAGGCTTTTATAGACTCACAAACCTGCCTATTATCATGTCTAGAGAATGATTAACCAGCGGGTTTGTGATCGCAGTGCCTGAAAGAGTTACTTACTCTGATTCTCTTCATCCTGCTGCTTCAGACTCTCCAGATCTGCTATATGAGGAACAGACACTCATCTGTTCTGCCAGGCGGCTCAGTCCAGAAGGACTGTAAGCCTTAATTACATTCTAAATGCAAAATCACATGTCTTTGTAAAAGTTGAATTTTAGTGCAATAAGAACATTCGGGAAGGAGAACTTTGGGTGAAATCTCAGGCCTGTCACTGGATCGACAGTGAATATTACATATATAGCTATATATAAGCATATATAATATACTTCTGTATATTACATGCATATGTCTAGAATAGGCCAAGGGTGAATTCTACAATTCGTTCTTCTGGGGATAAAAAATCAAAATAAAGATCACACTACCTTGTTCTTGTGCACATTTGTAAGTAATGAGAAATACCACTCATAAATAGTAATCGAATTATTATAAAAATAGCTGTAACACTTTATTTTATGGTTACATCTATTAGTTGTTTATTAGCATGTATATTACTAAAATATTAGCCATGTATTAGTGCTAATTTAGCACATATTAATGCCTTATTCTACATCTCTAATTCTACCCAATACATAACAACTACCTTACTAATTATTAATAAGCAGCAAATTAGGAATTTATTGAGGGAAAAGTCATAGTTAATAGTTAACAAGTGTTACCTATTCTAAAGTGTGACCAAATGAGGGTAATAAATAAATAAATAAATAATAATAATAAAGAGTAATACTTTTTTAGGTTACGTGATGCATTAAGTCGAGTGGAAACTGTCTTAAAAAAGATAGTTCACCCAAAAATGAAAGTCATGTCATCATTTACTCACCATCGAGTCTGTATGAGTCTCTTTCTTCTGCTGAACACAAAAGAAGTTATTTTGAAGAATGTAACCAAACAGTTGATGGCACTGACTTCCACAGTATTTTTTCCATACAATGGAAGTCAGTGGGGACTGTTTGGTTACATTCTTCAAAATATCTTCTTCTATGTTCAGCAGAACCCCTGCAGTAAAGAGTCAAGGGTTCTGACATCAACCTCCAGAGAAGTTATTACACCACCTCCATATTTGAGGTTTCTGTGCTGCTTTCCCAAACTGGGGTGCATTTCCCAAAAGCATTGTTAGAAAACTATGCCCATTAATTTCATTGAACTCTATTGGTAACGACAGAACTTGCAACCATAGTTGCGTTTGGGAAACACACGCCTGGCTGTCAGTGGAGAGTTATGACTTTTGCAGCCGGAGCGTTTAGTTACAGCATCTACCAGCAGGTTATCTGGACCTGCCTGCCTTGACCTTTAGGCTGGAACAGGAATAAGATGACAGGATCACTAGGACAGGAATGACCACTGGATCTGTGGCAGGCTTTCACATTACAGATGGGCTAAAACAGGAAATAAAGGCTATGCTAGCATCTCTCCAGGAGGAGTTACTGAAGGTTACACCTCCTGGCTTGACCAAAGGAATCTTCTTGAGAAACTGAATAAAGCTACGGTGTCACCAAGAAAGAGTCATGAAGAAACAGAAATCCCAAGCTTAAAGAATGGAGGACACTGCCAGCCCAAACCAGCAGACAGCACAGTGTGACAAAATAAGGAAATAAATATACAATACAATATACAAAAACAGGAACTGCAATTTTTCAATATCAGCACTTTTCAATAATTACTTATCTTACCGAATGCTAGTTACAGACTAATTAGCAGCTCTACTATCTGACAGTTTACACTCACGGGTAATCATATTCTTTAACATTAAACAGATTAACATAATGATACCATACAATATATGTGACCCTGGACCACAAAACCAGTCTTAAGTGTCAATTTTTGAAATCTGAGATACATCATCTGAAGCTGAATAAATAATCTCTCCATTGATGTATGGTTTGTTATGAGAGGACAATATATAGCCGAGATAAAACTATTAGAAAATCTGGAATCTGAGGGAGCAAAAAAATCTAAATATTGAGAAAATCTCCTTTAAAGTTGTTCAAATGAAGTTCTTAGCAATGCATATTACTAATCAAAAATGAAGTTTTGGAATTTTTACGGAAAGAAATGTACAAAATATCTTCATGTAACATGATCTTAATATCCTAATGATTTTTGGCATAAAAGAGAAATGTATAATTTTGATCCATACAATGTATTGTTGTCTATTGCTACAGATATACCCCAGTGACTTAAGACTGGTTTTGTGTTCCAGGGTCACATATGATATGATAGCATAATACCATAAACCATCATACTCACTTCGGCTACACAGAGAATTGGTTAAATTTAAAAAAAGCATAAGAACCATAACAAACAAACAGCTCCTCGTCTTGCCACCACACTTGTTGTCCTCCTCTATCATTATTCCAGCAAGGGTATAAGAAAACTGATAAAGTCCTTTCAGGTCTTTTAGGAGGTAAAATGTCTGCCACCATGTATGAGCACTATGGGTGATGTCTGTTGGATCAGTCCTCAGGTGGCCAGTCTGAGACACAGCAGTTTATCTGTGTTTAACCACAGTGTCTGCTATGGGAGCTGTTTATAGCACCAATGTGTCAGCTAACATCTACTTCAGTGCCACATCAAGTTAAATAAATAGTTTTTAAAATCATATATGTCTTTATTAAACAAATATGGGTATTGAAAGAAAGGGGAATTGGGGAACAAGAGAGCAACCCCAACCATCTGCAGAGGACAGCTGGGATCACACTTCGGCCCGTCTAACAATATCTGAAAGAAGATAATATTTCACAATGAATTCATAGGGCTGAAGGGAGCGAGACTGTAATTTGTGCATTGGAGTCTTTCATGCATTCCAGTCGCTGTAGTCGATGGTCTGTCTCTAGCACAAAGGGTCTCCCCAGAAGGTAGAAATGGAGAGAATCCAGGGCCCGTGTTCTGGCCAAACCCTTCTTCTAGAGTATCACGTCTCTCAGGGAAATCCAGCTCAGGAATGCCAGCGATATGCAATCCCCTTCTATTTCCTGCAGTAGCACAGCCCTCGATCTGACTCCAGAGGCATCTGTCTGCAGGAAGAATGGTTTCTGGAAGAGCCTTCACTCCACAAGTCGATGCAAAATCGAAGTGCTCCATCCTTTTGGGGACTAGCATGATGAAACTACACCACTCACTGAAGAATGCTTTAATGACACCTATGGAGCGCATAATGTCCAGTTTATCTGTAATCACATTTATCATATATTCGGGGATACGATAGCTCGTTTGGAGGGATGGGGTTACCTCAGCATCCGATTAGTAAATCCAGGTTTCTTCTGAGACAGCTCAACTGCTCTACCTGGTCTCCTTGAGGTTGCTCCAGATGGGAAACTTCCAGCACTTGTTGTGTCCAGCTAGTTTGGAAGTGCTGTCCTGTTGGTTCATACTTATTACCAATGGCACAAAGAGTTGGCTTGGCCCTGGGGTGGACTTCTTTCAGCAAGTTAATATAGCAGTTTTGCTCTTTCTTACCCTGCTCTGGCAATGAGATCTTGCAGGTGATGCTGCCAGTCTTTCACAATGCTTTGAGGGATTCCTAGTGCCAAGTTCTGAAAACAAGTTGCTTTGTTTTCTGAGAGTGCTGGGTTCCTGGGCCAGTGATGTAATGTCTTCCAGATGGTCTCTGATTTGGACCACACTGCATGTACCATCCTTGGGCCCCAGTAGGTAAGGAGCTTAGGAGCAACCACTAGGTAAAGCAGGAGTGGGCAACTCAGGCCCTTGAGGTCCAAGGTCTACAGAGTTTAGCTCCAACCCTGATTGTACAGGCAAACCTGCATGTAGCTTTCTAGCAATCCTGAATCCTGACCGTGATTAGCTTGCTCAGGTGAGATGAGAACTGGAGCTAAACTCTGCAAGAAAGTGGATCCCGAACACCAGAGCTGCCCATCCCAGAGGTACGGTAACCACTGGTGCCAGTCAGAAATTTGCACAGCATGCTATTCAGGGTCTGGTTGAAGCATTCAACCAAACCATGGTAAGGTGTGGTTGTAATGCAAAATAAGAGCAGACATTCAATCCCAGTTTCTTAGATTTTCTTTTCTCCTAAGCCAGTAGACAGTGCAGTGTGCCAAAATTGGAAGAAGTGTAAAAACACCTATAGATAGAGCACCAGGTTACACCCACCTATCGAGTCACCATCTGCCAATGCCAATTAGGGTATGTTTAATGATCTGTTGAAGCCAGCATGTTATTGGAGGACCTGGACCACAGAAGGCACAGTTTGTTTATCACGCAAACCGACAGGCGACACCAATGCGGTTGGGGTTTAATTTTAACCCAATAAAATTAATTTAAATGGAATGACATGGTGTAGGAGACCTTGTTATCTTGATTCAAAGATATTTGACTGCTCTGGCTAGTCCACAAACACAACATTTGACTTACAGCAGCAGGCAAGAAATACTATTCTTGCAAGCAATGCCAGATTACAGTTTCTGAAGAAGATTACAGTTTCTGCTAACTCAACCTAGCTCTGTTTTACCACAACATCCAAGGTTTGTGGAAAGAGTTGGTGCAGTAGCCTTCAGTAAAGAGTGAGTTAATTAGATTGGCCATTGGTAATGCAACATGCAGATGAGCAGCGAAGCAGTGTGCGACTACCAATGGGAGCACTAAAATTGATCCGCAAGCTGATACAGGTGGCATGTGGGAGAAACCAACAGCGCAGTGACCCACGATCTCCAGCGATTAATGCAGCTTAACAGACCCGTTTTATACCTCCAGTTTTTCAGAGGTGAAATCATCATAGATGAGTAAACCATTGCAATCAACCAGTGGAAAACAAGTACTGTAGAGTCTACTATATCAGTTTTACAGAACAGTAAGAGTAAATGAAGTTAAGATCTTTTGTGATATACTTGTCATGACTGTGTTTGTGGAGTCATTCCCTGCTTAGAAACTGAAAAAAGTCATTATTACAACGCTGGTAAGTGTGGAAATCACTTGCGATATTTACATTGTATCGAGAGGATCAATCCTCGTATAAATATATTAATACCAAATGTTTTACCAAATGCTGCAAAAAATGCACAAAATGAACTTTAAAGTGAGGAAATATAATGCTTGTCGTACTTGAACTTTTAACAAAGGGCACCGTGAGAGACTCTTGCGGTCTCAACAGAGGATGTAGAAGAAGATTGCATTTGCATCTGTTCCTCACACACAGCAATCACGTGCAAACCAGACATTCAGATTACAGCACACAAATAAAATAGTTTTTATGATATTTTTATGGTGCATTTGGTGTATATTTTATGGTCATTTTTCAAGCCAAAGAACTTTCATAAAATTGTTGCACAGCAAACAAAATAAATATTGCATGATAATTATTGGTTTAATGGTTACAGAAATGGTATACATTTCATAATATGAAAATATTAATAGTCTTGTTTAAAATGATGTAATCTTTGAATAAAGAATGAAATGCTGTAATTTTAAATGAAAACAGCAAACTGCATTAAACTGCCCTTTTATTATGAATTATTCTGTTATTCAATCATTCGCTTAATTATCAATGCTAAAATGTCTCTATCTAATATGAAATAATCTTGGAATACTTAAAAAAAAAAAAAAAGAAACTCAGTTTATCGGTTTCAAATCTGGAAATGTCAGTTCCACATGCTTCCCACCAACAATCAGGCCTGCGGCTCGTTCAGGCTCACACCGGTGTCCAACGTTTTGCTCTGGTTTCCGGGTTGAACGACATGTTTCCTGGAAACGGTGTGCAACGGGTTTGAGATACGTTTTCTCTTGTTTGGTGGGTGTGTCAGAAACGTCAGCCCAATCAGCAGCAGAGACAGATCGCACTATAGGGCCAAGTGAAGTCATTTAATATGTGTCCGCTGCAGCTCATATACACAACTATTGAAGATATTAGAAGACATGTTTGTCATAAGAGTTTTATAGTAACATAGCATATCAACATAGCCATGTGCCTTATTCCACTTTATCTCTTTCTTTATTTTTCCACAATGTCCTCATTTGTATATCTGTATAGTTGTATGTACATATGTTTAAACTGTATTTATCTGTATTTGAATGTCTACTGTCAGTGTTTAATGTTAACTGTATGCACCAAGGGTCTGAGAGTAACACAATTTCAGTTCTCTGTATGTATGCGCCATACATGTGGAAGAATTGACAATAAAGCAGACTTGACTTGACTAAATATGTAGTAATTGCAATGTCTTCTAGTCCATATCCTTTCCTCAGGAAGGTGTGCTAGACACTGATTAATATAACATAAAAATACTATACATATTTATATATTTTGCTATTGTATTGTGGAGTGACACTTTCATAAACTTGTCTATGCTCCTCTGATTACATAATGGTAAATATTACAATATCATAGCACATCAACAGTGATCAGCAATAATGATAAGCCTAATACTCACAATAAAAATAATAAGGTCATATAGATCATAACACAGTCTCAGAGGTAAGAAGTGGATCATCCTTCACCTGAAATGTTAGTCTTTTCATCCTGAAATGCGAGGCAAATGTTGGATCACAATAATTAGGAACCACAGTTTCCACAAATCCCTTCACTCCATTGGGATGTTCTCTTTTATTCTGGACGACAAGGGCAGTGACATCGAGCGTATTTTGCAGTATTAAAAATATATTTATACCGATTTGATCAGGCTCTGAAAATTCTTCAAAAAGAGCACACAGAGTGATCTTCTCAGCTGCTATAGCTGCAACACTTGCGTCATCAGAACAGGGTGTTCAACGCATCACCGCTTCCTGGTGTTTCTGCTGTCTCTCATGTTAAGGTTAGCTCTGGCCGCCAGGATGCATGTAAACACCTCACCTGCGATCTATCGGCTCACTGAGGTGCACACCACGTCTAGATATATTTCTCGTCCTAAGAAATTATGAAAATGTGTTGTCATCTTGTGCAGCCCAAGTAAACGTGGTCCAGTCAAAATGCTGCATTCTTACAAACTGACTAAAAGGATATGAAAGCACTCGAAGGTTTTAACATCGGCTCTCATTACAAATGAAACGCATGGAGTTTGGTACACAAATCATTATGAAATGATTTATTACAGAACTTTTTTTTTAATCTTATATATTTTATTTTTTTGTATATGACATACTCAGAGGTCTAGATGCTTGTCATGGTTACACAGCACACATATTAGTCAATCCCAAAATGCATTCTGACCGGTAAAAAATGTAAAATAAATTGTGTTGATCAAAAAAAATCTCATCTCATATGTGTTGTCTATTTTTGTATTTTTTTAGCTTAGCAATATACTAGCATCAAACTCTTTTGTAAGAGCATGAACTGGAAGCCTATTTGTGTGTCTGCCTTCATATAGCACTTCACATCAACCCTTTAAAGTTTAGTAACTGCTAACTATATTTAGTAATCATATAAATGATATATATATATAAAATCATATTTATATTATAGAAATGCATAATTCATCATTCATTAATTTTAAACACAAACTTTTTTTGGGAATACAACACAAAAGTTTTGAGATTGAAAATGAATGTACGCTCCAGAAGGAAGAGCCTCTACAGGGACAGAGCCACCTTATCAATGAATTTGGCCAGTCGAATGTCCTTCTTTGACAGTCCTCCACAGTCATGTGTCGATAAAGTGACCTGGACCTGAAAGACATTCAGTCATAATCAACAGCTAGCTTTTGATATAGCCACACCTTTACAGATCACAAGGGGTGTTCCTCAGGGCTCTGTTTTGGGGCCTCTATGTTTTTATTACTCATGTTGAAGTTATCATTATAAATGCTAGTTTTCATTTTTATGCTGATGATACAGTGATGTCCTCGATCTGTGTGTTGGGCGACTGCAGTAGTGAATATTGGGAACAGCCCAAGCTTGTCCTGTCCTGCAGTTACTTTAATAAAGATGTTGGCCTACTGCACAGTAAGCTGATTTACGAAACCACTACTGCTCATTTCACACACAAAAAAAACTACAGATCATCAGGATTATTTCCCAGCGCTCACTCCACTTTTCTCACTCGGCCTGACATGAAATGTGAGCTAGTGGACAATGTAGTGCGATTGCTTGCCGTGCAAACACAACACTTTCAAAAGGCTCATATGTGTGGCCTCTCATGTACTTTAAACACAGTGTATTCATGGTAAACATTTGGAAAAACATTATAAACTGCTGCTCAACAGTGAGAATTAAGTGGCTGGGTTTGAAGTTATTACCTTGTTATAAACATTGAACCACTCCGGATGATGGTTCATCTTCTCTGCTTGCAGAGCCACTCGACACATGAAGCCGAACGCCTGAGGAAAAGAAAACAGACGCGGTGCTGGAAGATCACAGGACTCAACTCATCTAGCACATAGTTTAAGCACCATAGTTTTACACGAGACAGGTTCTCCTCGATTATTAGCTGATCAACACAAAATAATGCCGAACTCTGGTGTGGCTCGAGTGCCGGTCAAAAATTACAGATTTTTTTATTTCAATGAAATTAATGTATTATTTTACTTTGATAATATTTTTTTTTATTAATATCTTTGTATTTTTAGGGGTATATTTTATGGTACTGAAGTATGGATGATTTATTCATTACTGTTACAAATTTTTGAGCATAGACCTGAAAATGAAATTTACAACTTAAATTGTCATAAATCTTGTGTTGCTCACACAAGCTCGTTTAAAGAAGACACTAAGCAGATTTTTACTAAAGTGAAAAAAAAAGAGCTTCAATTTATTTTTTCTAAAAAAATAAAATACAAAAAATAAATAAATAAAAATAATATATATATGTATGTGTTATAGTCGTTAGGTTATATAGGTAATATATAGGTTATCGATGTTTAAGTTTATTGTTATGAAAATGCAAAAAAAAACCTTTTCACATTTTTTAAAGGTACTCAATGTACATTGTAATGCATTATATACATTCATAAATAAATATAATGAAAGTGGAAAAGCATTATAAATGTTTGAAGGTTTGTTTGTCATGTGTTTTAATGCATTATACTTTCTAAAGATGAAACATAAGTATTACAATGTATTATAACTGTGGTTACAATTACTCATCAGATCATACGATGCATTTCAAGGCATAATTCAGGCATTAACACTACTTTTATGAGTTACATAAAAAGGCTTTAAGTAAAGTGTTACCAAAATATTTTCCAAAACATGTTTTACACTAAAACTGCTTGAAAATCAAAGCCATTAATCTAAACAATTTGTGTTCCACATCTGATATCTCAAAGACAATGAGCTTTAGTGAGGTTTTGTTTGGGCGCAGTAACAATCAGTTCCGCTAGAGGACATTTGCTTGCCATTCATTTCCAATGTGATCATTTTTGACAGAGAACAACACATTTGTGACTATTTTTTTCAGGACCATTTAACCTTTTCAAATCATGTCCATGATTCTGTGTGTGTGTGTGTGTGTGTGTGAGTGTGAGTGTGTGTGTGTGTGAGTGTGTATGTGTGTGTGTGTGTGTGCGCGTGTTCACACAGCAAATGCCAAAACCTCTACCATGTTTCGTACCATTACGATAAAGTAATAAAAAAAACTTTTCTGGTCAAAATTGGCTGAACAGCACCAGAGGGTTAAAAAGCTAACAGTATATTAACTGTGAAGCCAGTCACTGTGAATACCAATTTTTGAAAGGCATATATTTTTAATAACTAGGCATACACAGTTAAATGCAATAACACACTGTAATGGAACATTCTGTATATACTGAACAGAGGAATGGATGGCAGCTTTGGCAAAGTGAATAGAGATGTTTTGTAGAGTCCAGTAAAGCAATTGTTTCAGTTTATAAAACTTCACATAGGAAGTCTCAATCTAAATAGTGTGAGTATGTGAGCTCAGATGTTTAGCTGAGCTGAGATTGGAGGATGACAGAGTAACTGCGTCCTCCAATCAGAGGTTATTCTAGCGGGTCAGATCTCACTCGAGCTAAACCGCTTGCGAAAAAAACACTGGCTATTTCAGAGCAATTTCCCAATGCAATCTCAATTAAGCCTTTAAATACTTCCTTAGCTAATTAAGTCAACTGAACCGCCATTGTACACAAGCCTTTGCAGACAAATCTGTGGGCTTGGCCAAACGCTCTGATAATGAAACAGGAGTAGTTCAAAAAAAAGAGGAGGAGGAAATTACGAGTGTCGTATATTGTAAGTAATTTGGGGAACACATGATGTAACACAATTGGCTATTTGATCAAACCGGCTATCAAGCAAACCGTCCTGTTATCCATTTAAAGTGATTGACAAAATCCTGCAACTCGACTCCGTCTGCAGTTTAAGCGCACGGTCTGCTTTTGCTCAGCTTTCATTAGGAATATTGGCAATTATTCAATAGCAGGGCATGTTAATGATCGCCAAAACATTTCCTTTTTGGCGTTTGGTTTCTGGCAAAAACAAGTCAGCGTATGACAACAAAATAAGCTTTGATTACTGAACTGGTCCGATTCGATCTGACTCGAGCTCACGCTTCAAACCGAGCTCTGAACGCTGAATCACAAACACAAACCTAATCTTGTGTTGCTCAACATTAAATACGCATACGGCAGACTAATCGGCACTAGAGAGGTCAAGGACGGAGGTTCTGGGGTCTTTTGTTTGCTCTGTATTGTGCCACGACGCCTCGCTCTGTCAGGAGCGGGTAATTAGTCTTGACATGTTACAGGCCCTCATCCCCAATAATCAGAACCACCGCCGCACGTTTCCCCGTATGCCACTTTAGAGGCATTTTCTGTTATTACGGCATGATTGTCATAAAGCACTGGATGAGCCCATGTGGACGTCAGGGTGGCATTCCCTCCGCGCTTCCAAACACATGTGCTTTCTGGATTGCAGGATTGGGCTCAGCGTCCTGAACGCACACAGATCGGGCCATGGAGGATGTGTTACGCTGTGAACGCCTCGTGTCAGACGCTTCAGAGCATAAATGAGCGTGATTACGGCTCCTCTCAGGGGCCCCGGCCCTCCTGATGCCAACAGCTGCCAATCAGCTTGATATAATGCTCTCCTGAATGTGCAAGCTTCTCTCTGAATGTCATTTAGTATTCACAAGATGTTTGTTCTTCAAACAAAAACTCACTTTTTAAGACTCTGTATGTTAGTTTAGTTTTTTTTTTTTTAAATCTCCACTAAATGTATCTTGATTTAAGGATATTTGTACTGGAGAATAAGAATACTGAGGAAGAACATCATTTTTTTTGCAGTGCATGCATTTAATGCCATGACTGCTTTGACATTTCTATCTGAACGAGATGCACAGAAATCAGTTCACATGTCAGTGTCCATCATCTGCGCCAGTCCAGGACGATGAAGGACGCCGAGAACGAAATACACACAAAAGAGAGAAAGAGAACGACTGAGATGTGCAAATGGAAAAACGTGAGGCCACTATTACAAGGAGAGGCAAACAAAGTGAACAAAAGACAGCGTGTAAGAGAAACAGAGAGACTGATGGGATACTTAGTGGTTTTCTGAGGCACATGAAACATTTTAACCAATCTGATTGTTTGTGAAAGAAATCATTTTGATCAAAACTTAAATTGCTGCCAAGAACAGCTCTGCTGTGGCTCAGGGTAATAGAGACTGACACGAGGGGCTCTGAGGGGGAAGGGAGAGAGAGAGAGGAGGGCGGCCGAGGCCTAAAAACACTGCGATGTGTGTTTCAAAGTCTGGGGTCAGTGTGACCTATTTTCTTAATGAAATTAATACTCTTATTCATCAAGGACACATTCAATTCATCAAAAGTGCCAGAAAAGACATTTATAGTGTTATAAAAGATTTCTACTTCAAATAAATGCTGTTCTTTTGAGCTTTCTGTTCATCTGTGAATCCTGACAAATATAAAATGCATCAGTTTCCACAAAAATATTGTGCAGCACAACTGTGTTCAACATTGATAATAATCAGAAATGTTTGTTGATCAGTAAATCAGTATATTATTATGATTTCTGAAGATCATGTGACACTGAAGACTGCAGTAATGATGCTGGAAATACAGCTGCAGATCACAGAAATACATTACAGTTTAACACATATTCACACAGAAAACAGCTGATTTACATTAGAATAATATTTTACTATTTTTACTGTACTTTTTAAGCAGAGTAAAATGTATAAAGTATTGTTTTTTGTCTTTCACTCGGCCATCCAAGCACACGCTCCTCCACAAGGGTTTGAGAAAGTGCTGGGTTTGCACCTGCAACTAATAAAGCATGAGTGGGATTCGAGGTGTTTCTGTCTGTAAAAGCCATTTGGAGCAAAGCGGCCCTGAACAGCAGCACAAACTCAGGAGTCTCTGCCGGTCAAGAGTTTGGTGAGAGCAGACAGCGACATCTAGAGATGCTTCGTAGCTTTAGGTCAAGTCACCGTTATTATATAGTGCTTTTTACCATGCAGATTGTGTCAAAGCAGCTTTACAGCGTTACACAGGGAAACCGTGTGTGTGGAGATGTAGTAGTTCAGGTGTGTGTAGAGGCAAACCTGGTTGAAGGTTTTGAAGTGCAGCTCCTTGTAAAGAGCATCGCGGTCCTCGACCTCCACCCATCCAGTGGCCCTCAGCTCCAGGAGAAACTGCTCTCGCTCGGCGGAGGACAGCCAGTCTGCGGCCTCAACACAACACATCATACATCATCATATCAGATCATATCACATATATATGGTTTGTTAGGATAGGACAATATTTGTCTGAGATACAACTATTAGAAAATCTGGAATCTGAGGGAGCAAAAAAATCTAAATATTGAGAAAATCTCCTTTAAAGTTGTTCAAATGAAGTTCTTAGCAATGCATATTACTAATCAAAAATGAAGTTTTGATATATTTACGGTAGGAAATTCACTAAATATCTTCATGGAACATGATCTTAATATCCTAATGATTTTTGGCATAAAAGAGAAATGTATAATTATATACATGTTTAATTATAAAAGCCATACAATGTATTGTTGTCTATTGCTGCAGATATAGCTGTGTTACTGATGACTGCTGTTGTGCTGCAGGGTCAGATATAATATCAGCTGCACAAACGCATCGCTGTCACTCAATAATCTGGTTCAGCAAACATCCTCTCTTCAGTGTCATATTATTTAATGAATAAACACATGGTTTAGACGTTTATGCATTCAAAAAATTATTTTTTAAAAACAATTAACACACTACCTGTGTACCAAACCAAATTATTACAGCATAACCTCAACATACTATTTTTTTT
>NC_136714.1:267500-302500 GCF_936440315.1 Barbus barbus | reverse complement strand
TTAACCAGCTCATCTCTACTGGAGGCTGCCCCGAGCGCGCCTGATCACAATCACACAGCGAGCACCCTACTGAGGCCCCTTACAAGCCAGCATTAACCCATTCAATCCCAGCGGTCACTATTAAAGAAGGGGTTCATTTATAAAGCTCTAAAAATGTTACTGTTGTAGTGCACTTCCTACACATATGGACAAATAAAGAGTCTCAATTAAATATGCGCAGTGTCACATGACCAGAGCAGAGTGTCACATGACCAGAGCAGAGTGTCACATGACCAGAGCAGAGTGTCACATGACCAGAGCAGATCACTTCCTGTTTGCAGCTCAGAAGATGATGAGTGCATGAAGATATGACACAGATGTTTAGAGCATGTTATCTGTAAGCTGTCTAGTATTAATATGAGTTTTGTTGAGTGTGGTCATGTAAACATGTTGATGGTCTCAATAGTGCATATAAATCATATCAATATAAAGCAGCTGTTACTGAAGACTGCACTAACATGCTGTAAAATGTAATGAATTATTATTATTTATTATTAATCACAAACTAACACTGCATTAAAAGTTCAAATATTGCAAATAAGTTGCTGTTGTAAGCACTAATATAACAATTTGATGATATATGTTACAATAAAGTAATTTTTGGTTGTATTATTAGTCTTTTATGTCAGTGTTATAGTATAAAGCTGTTTTTAGTGTTATTAAACCATCAATCACATTATTAAACGAGTCAATTACACATTATGTAAAGAAAAGCTTGTATTTAGGATGATTGATGGTTTGACAGCACTGGTTTCATGAATAATAATAGAAAGAGTTTAGACAGCTGGGCTGAGATTTATAAACGGTTTATGACTGCAGAAATAAGCTGATTCAGTACATGATCCACCAGTCACGACTGGACCGAACAGAAAACCATTTTTCACACACTTTTCCATGAAATAGCTATTATTTGAAAGGGTTAATAATGACACACTTGTGTATTTCCCTGTCGCCGCTCATGTCTGTGTCATTAAGGTCTTCTGCAGCACCAAAATACTCAAATTAATTGTGGAACAATACTTTATATTAACTGATATACACAGGTAACGTCAAATTACATAAAATACAAAAATCTGTCTTGCAGTTTGATGAAAGATGCGCTCAGAGCTGATTGGCTTTCCACTGGCTCTTTTCATGCAAAGGATTGTGGGTGATTGGATGCATGCTTCAGATTAGCGGCTGCCTTCCATTGCTTCACTAACCCTGTCCTGTCCGGGGCTGTGTTCTCAACGGAGCACTAGTGTACTACTCACTGCACTAACAGAAGCATGCTAACATCACATCACTCGACCTCACTGTGCTTTCATCTTAAGTGGTGTTTATGTATGTCGGACATAAGTTTTGCATTTTACTTGTGTATCCCAGGGTCTTTCTTTTGCTATTCTGATTTAATACCAAGTCCAGTAACAGACTGATATTACAGAATGGCTTCGACAGAACAGAACTAAACAATATGAGCAGATTCTTTACATTCATACACTTCTTTATTCTGCAAGTATGTACACTGACTCTAGTCCTGATGCTCGTGGTCTTGTCCTGGAATGAGCCAGCGGATGCTGTCTGAGCAGAGGATGGCATACACAGTGAAGCCGGATATGAACAGCACCGAGAACACAAAGAGCCAGTCGATGCCTTTGACAGGAACCGCAGGGAGAGGTCCGGCGTGGTCTTCCTCCAGCACGGCCTGATCTGGACTTGCCTCAAATCCTAGAGGACGGTGGAGAAACCACACAGTCATCATAGAAACACACTTCATCATAGAAACAGCTGCAGTTTAACCTCTTAAGTGCCACCTGTGGGCTGCTTGGCGCTCTTTTTTTTGTCATCACATATTTTATATCATTTGAAAACTTAAAACCCTAATATTCATCCTGTAAAATAACATTTTCAAATCAGACATTGCGTTACTATGGAAATTGTACTTTAAAATCTTTTAGCGGTCTCCTCCCCCTTAGTGGGTGGAGTCAAGTGTCATATGAACAAATATATTAGTCTTTTGGAATCAAAACTTTTTATAATCTTTTCTCAAGATTCCATATTTGGTGGTTATTTTGTGATAAAGTAATATGTGACCCTGGAGCACAAAACCAGTCACAAGGTTCAATTTTTTGAAAGTGAGATTTATGCATCATCTGAAAGCTGAATAATAATCTTTCCATTGATGTATGGTTTGTTATGATCGGACAATATTTGTCTGAGATACAACTATTAGAAAATCTGGAATCTGAGGGAGCAAAAAAATCTAAATATTGAGAAAATCTCCTTTAAAGTTGTTCAAATGAAGTTCTTAGCAATGCATATTACTAATCAAAAATGAAGTTTTGATATATTTACGGTAGGAAATTCACTAAATATCTTCATGGAACATGATCTTAATATCCTAATGATTTTTGTCATAAAAGAGAAATGTATAATTTTGATCCATACAATGTATTGTTGTCTATTGCTGCAGATATACCTGTGTTACTGATGACTGCTTTTGTGCTGCAGGGTCATATATTTACAGAGAAATGCATCCATTTTTGTTTAAAGGCACCCGGTGGCTGTTTGTAGTATAACACTCTTAATAAAATCTCACAGGAACTGATATTTTTTTATATCAACTTCAAATTTGGAACATACCTTATTTAGACATAAGGCTTTAATGATATAGCAATTTTGGATTTGAAAATGTTTTGTAAAATATATATTTTATATAAAATGAAAAAATGGTACAGTGCGTTTTCTTCACAGTAGATGTAAACTTGTATCATTTTTTGATTCTTTCATATTTTGAAATGATTCCGCTTCCGTGCAATAATCTTATTGTCTTCTTAAAAAAGAGCCCAACTTTAGGTCTGTATTCTAAAGTGTTCATGATTTATAGCAATTGAAGTTTGTATAGTGCACGTTCACGTCTATGGTCACACTTAAGGGGTTAATATGAAGCACGATGAACACCACACCTGTCTGGTTTGTGATGAAGGAGCTCAGCGTCTCTAGCGTTCTGTCGGTCTGGTTGAACCTGGCCATGGGTTTGGCTCCTTGAAACAAGAGTATATTGGGGACGGCCACCGTGCCGAAGCGCGTGGAGAGACTGTGAACAGAGCGAGAGAGAAACGCAGCTGATGAGGACAGAAACACCCTCAGCGGGCCAGACCGTGATGAGGGAACGTCACTGATCAACCTGCTGTGCTGGGACGCGTCGAGCGCGAGGAAGTGCATGCTGGGAAAGACTCGCGGCAGGGCGTTGAAGTGAGGGGCGAGGTTAGCCGAAAACTGACACCACGTGGTATAAAAGAGAACCAAGGAGCACTCGGTGCTGTTGGCATTCAGGAGCTCCATCAGGTCCTGCGGAGAAACCAAAATACAGCCTAAATGCATCTTCTAGATCTTCCTGAGAGCCGTTCATCTGTGGATGTGTTTCAGGATTATAAAGCGTTTGAACTCCTAACGTTTAATTAAAATGTGATGAGCGGATCTTATAAGTGCCCCCTATTCCTTTTCTATTCTATCTACTTGCTTTCTTTTTATTTATTAAAAAAAATTAAAAACCTTGCTAGTGTAGTGTTAATCTAACTGAGACTTGTTACAGCACTTGCATATTATTGCTCTTTCGTTGTTCTGATTGCTTCCATTGTCCTCGTTTGTAAGGGTCTTTGGATAAAAGCGTCTGCTAAATGATTAAACTGTAATGTATTTCTGTGATCTGCAGCTGTATTTCCAGCATCATTACTGCAGTCTTCAGTGTCACATGATCTTCAGAAATCATAATAATATGCTGATTTACTGATCAACAAACAGCTCTGATTATTAGCAATGATGAACACAGTTGTGCTGCACAATATTTTATTTTGTTTTCAACATTGATAATAAATCAGTATATTATAATGATTTCTGAAGATCATGTGACACTGAAGACTGCAGTAATGATGCTGAAAATACAGCTGCAGATCACAGAAATAAATTACACTTTAACACATATTCACATAGAAAACAGCTGTTTTAAACTGTAATAATATTTCAGTATTTGTCAGTATTGCTGATAACTGTAGCAGAAGAGCCCGAGATCTGAAGCAGTGTGTTCACCTGAGAAGCGTTGAGGACCTGCACCGAGAAGCTCTCGGTCCCGCTGATGTTCCGCCGATCGCAGGTCAGTTTGTAGGTCTTCGGGGTGTCGGTGAGGTTGTGTGTCGGTGTTTCTCCGGTGACGGTCTCGGTCTCACAGCGGCCCTCAGCGCACGCTTCCCCCGCCAGCTGCTCCATCTCCGCGGCCTGAGCTCCCAGCACCTGCTCCGGATCCGACGAGCCAGCGACCTCGACCGCATCTGAGGAGACAGAGAGCCCGGTCACATCTCCGGGGGTTTCTGTCAGGATTCGGTGTTTATAACCTTACCTCCGTCTGACAGACGCACGAGTCCCGCGATAATCAGCCAGATCGCCACCCCGCGGAGTCTGTCCGGTGCTGAGCTCATCCTGCCGCCGTTCAGTTCAGAATCACCGCATGACTCGCGATCAGCTTCATGTTGATGTTTTCTTCCGATGGACTGAAAGAGGAAAGATCCGGCTTCCGGTTCCGGCGCAGCTACGGCGATCGAGCGGAGTCACGCAACTGGAACACAAACAGCTCGATTTAAACAATAGCTTTATCGGCGTGGTTATTCAAACAATACGTTGAAAGTCGACCAATAACTTCTATCTATAACACAATTTATTCCAGAATGGGCGTGATTTGACATCCGCCTCATAATGTAGTTAAACACAAGCCACTGTGATTGGTCCATCCACAGAAGATCCACACGTGGACCAATCACAGTGGCCTGTGTTTAACTGCATTATGAATGAAATTTAGTACAGTGAAGATTAGGAGCAGTATTATTTGGAGGCGCTGCAGTCATTACTAGATATTACATAGATATAAATATCAGATAGTTGCTCATTTTCATGTACTTTAATGTAATTTAAAATAAGGTATGTTGGAGAGGTGAGGTATCTAAGGCGCAACATCTAGCTGCTGGGGTGCCTCAGGGCTCAGTTCTTGGACCGCTTCTCTTCTCCGTCTACATGGCATCACTGGGTTCTGTCGTTCAGAAACATGGCTTTTCATATCAATGCTATACTGATGACACTCAGCTCTACCTCTCATTCCATCCTGATGATCCGACGATAGCTGCTCGCATCTCAGCGTGTCTAACAGACATTTCTTGCTGGATGAAGGACCATCACCTTCAACTCAACCTGGCTAACACAGAACTGCTTCTGGTTTCATCAAACCATCACTATATCACAATCTCACCATCCAGCTGGGCACATCAACCATAGAATCGGCTAAAAACACATCTCTTTCATCGTTATCTGACCCTCTAACTCTAGCACTCTCTATTCTAATTATATTTTATCTATTTAGTTTTATATATATATATATATTTAAAAGAAAAAAAAAACACTTGACAGTAACACTTGCACTCTCTATTCCTTTTCTATTCTATCTACTTGTTTTCTTTTTTATTATGTGTGTGTGTGTGTGTTTATATAATATATATTGTATATATATATATATATATATATATATAGGAAAAAAAACTACCTGAGACGTGTCACAACACATGTATATTATTGCTCTTTTGTTGTTCTGATTGCTTCTATTGCCCTCATTTGTAAGTCGCTTTGGATAAAAGCATCTGCTAAATGATTAAATGTAATTTATATCTCAATCGACTGAATTTGATGTTGAGGTAAAAACATACCTTTAATCGATATCAAAAAGTAAAACTATGAAATCAATGTGGTATTTTTCTGATTGTGAAATATGGGCTATTCTTGTCTTCTTATATATAGGCCTACTATTGTTTACACTTCTTTAAAAGCATTAACGTAAAATAAAATTCAAAGGTTATTAGGTTATTGGTGTAGAATGAAATAAACAGCAATAAGACTTCCTTGATGTAGTTACATTTTAATAAAACATACACAAACATGTATTTCCTCATATTGTAACTGTATTACAAAGTAAATAAACAAGGAAAAAATAAAAGCCCACGTCACTGATTATATGAATGTAACGAATTGAACAGAAACCTGCTCTTAATGCCACACATTGTTACTAACAGGCTACACACTACTCATCTCAATCATCGTATTAAACCATAAGAAGATTTTTACATCACTTGTTCACAAGATGCTGACAGCATTCCCACACCAACAATAATCATCAGAGTCAGAATAATAAATACAATAGAAAAGGAATTATTACGAGACGTGTGGTGATTGACGTGTGTAATTACAGAGTGCATGTGTCATGTTTCCATCACATCTCCAGTCATGGACCCCTGACCATGCACACGCTATAGAGAGCTGCTGGAGTTCTTTGGTGGAGTGCTGGAGTGGGAGAAACACACTTCAATGAAACTATTGCACTCGTTATCGTGTCACTATGTGAATCAAGCTTAAGAAACGAGCCCACGAACAACCCAACATGACATGCAATGGACATTCAGAGTGACCACAGAGCACCAGAGACGTATTTACAGCTTCAGAGGAGGGAGCCACGGTCAGCAGAGTCCAGTGACCTGTGTGCGTGTGTGTGTGTGTGTGTGTGTGTGTGTGCGTGCGTGTGTGTGTGAGACAGACGAGTTCAGGAGTATGATGGCAGAGCGCTGTGGATGGGTACCGGCAGAGCGTTTCTCGACTGACCACCGTCTGGACACATGGCCGCCGGGGAAAAGGCCTGCGATGGCATGACGCTGATCGGTGGAGGGGTTTTTTGGTTTCGTACGGGGAAGCCGCTGAGGAGGAACGACGGAGCTTGAAACAGCATTTTTGGCGTTCTAGACGAGGAAGAAAAACAGACATGAATTCATGAAGACACACAATCCAAACCCAATGAAAAGCAGCCAAACACTAACAGAACATACACCGATGGAAAACACTGACCCAAATACATTGGCAAACATTAAAGGGTTAATTCACAGAAAAATGAACATTGTCACAATTGTTCAAAACTTTCTTCAGACTAATCAAGCTCCAATAAGGGCCTCATCAATGTAGGTAATGTAGGTGGTGCGCTCAATCCTCCTGGAAAGTTTGTATTTACGAGTTGACAAGTTTTAATTATGATATCAGGTGTGTTCAGATTACTTTGATCGGAGAAAGATGGCGATGTATCTTTTCTACAAAAAAAATCAGTTAGATTTTTAAGCTCTACTTCTACAAAATGATGAATAGTTACTGTGTATCAGTGTTTTTTTGCTTTGTTTTTATTCAATGAAGGTGCTGTAAAGCAAACGTTATATATTTTATTGTTCACGAGTTTGCCTGCCCATCCAGCCTTGATGGTTAAAGAGTTAGTTCACCCAAAAATGACATTTCTGTCATTAATTACTCACCCTCATGTCGTTCCAAACCCGTAAGACCTTCGTTCATCTTCAGAACACAAATGAAGATATTTTTGATGAGATCCGAGAGCTCTCTGACCCTCAGACAGCAGGGATCCTAACACGATCAAGGCTCAGAAACGTAGCAAGAACATCGTTAAAATAATCCACGTGACATCAGGGGTTCAACTGTAATTTTACGAAGCTACGAGAATACTTTTTGTGCACAAAGAAAACAATAATAATAACAATTACCCCAGAACATAACAACGCAATCAGCGCTGTTTACATTCAGCATGTGCGCGCTTTCTACTGAACGTAAACAACGCTGTATTCTCGTAGCTGATGTCCGCTGATGTCACGTGGATTATTTTAATGATGTTCTTGCTACGTTTCTGAGCCTTGATGGTGTTAGGATCCCTGCTGTCTGAGGGTCAGAGAGCTCTCGGATCTCATCAAAAATATCTTCATTTGTGTTCCGAAGATGAATGAAGGTCTTATGGGTTTGGAACGACATGAGGGTGAGTAATTAATGACAGAATTTACATTTTTGAGTGAACTAACCCTTTATAGGAAAACAAACTTGGGCTGCTGTCCTCAACAGAGGCTCGGCTTGAGCTCCAAGTTAAACCCCACATTGCGGTTCTGCCCAGAGAGAGATTAACAGACATGCAGGAGGAGATGGGGAGGTGGAGGGATGCTGCTTATAGAGGCTTGTGATGATGACTGACAGGACTGAATGTTTAGGCTCCTCCTGAACATGTGTTTGGAACTTCATTAATTGTTCAATACTGTGGTGTTTTGAACATGTGACTTTTTAAGATTTTTAAGTTTAATTGTAAATTTGAAAAATAATGATTTCATTCAATTCAACAAATCCTGAATTCAGAGATTAGAGGAAGTTACTATTTTCGCACTTATATTCACAACACTGTAGTGGTCTCCATGTGCAATAAACTCGTAAATACAATCTTTACAACTTGACTTGAACACAGCATTTTGTGTTACACACAGAAGCAGAAAGCTTGATCGAGGATGCATTAAGGGTAAAGGAATAGATCAGCCAAAATGAAAATGTGCTCATCCTCAGGTCATCTGAGATCAGGATGAGTGTGTTTCTTCATCAGGTTTGTAGAAATGTGTCTCTGCATCAGTGTCTCAGCAATGGATGCTCTGCAGTGAATGGGTGCCGTCAGAATGAGAGTCCAAACAGCTGATAAAAACATCACAATAATCCACACCACTCCAGTCCATCAGTTAACATCTGGAGAAGACAAAAGATGAAACACATCCAGCATTAAGATGCTTTTAACTCAAATACCATAGAGTTCATAATCCATAATAACTCTTCCTCCAGTGAAAAAGTGCATCTCTGATCTGTGCAGATTTCTCTCCTGTTTCAGACCAGAACACTTTTTCACTGGAGGAAGCATCTTAATGCTGGATGTGTTTCATCTTTTGTCTTCTCCAGATGTTAACTGATGGACTGGAGTGGTGTGGATTATTGTGATGTTTTTATCAGCTGTTTGGACTCTCATTCTGACGGCACCCATTCACTGCAGAGCATCCATTGCTGAGACATTTCTCCAAATCTGAAGAAATAAACTCATCCTAATTTTGAACGGCCTGAGTATAAGCACATTTCATTTTTGGCTGAGCTCCTGGTTTAATGTAACATGAGGAGTGAAGGGTGGCGTTACTCTGTGGTTGTCTCCTCCTTCAGCGTAGCATCACAGGCTCCAGGTTTGTGCATGACGCTGTAGGGAAACGCGGCTCCGCTGCAGGCGCTGTAGCTCAGTTTGCTCAGGCGCGACTGGCTCTTTATGCTCCCCGGCGGGCGACCGGGACTCACTTTATACCCCGCAGCTTTGGTGGTGCCCAGCGGCCGTCCCGGACTGGTCTTGAAGCCGGCGGCCCTGGTGGTGCCCAGAGGTCTGCCTGTGCTGGTTCTGTATCCGGCTGATTTGGTGGTGCCCGCTGGACGCCCGCGTTTCCCAGATCTCCCGGACGCACCCTTCTTCTTGGAGTCACCGCTCTTGTCGTTGGCCTGAGCGGCGGTGGGCCCCGGGGACAGCGGCGGCTCCTCGCGGCATGCCGTGGGTTTGAGGATGGCTGGAGGAGGCAGGTAAGCGAAGCACATCTGCCGAGGGCGCTGAGGAGGAGAAGACTGATAGAACTTGGTGGGGCACAAATCAAAGTGGCTCGGCGAGAGTCTCCCATCCTCGGCTAAACATGACGGCCTGCTGTCCACACAGAAATCACTGCCGGCCCCGGACCCCTGACGCATCATCTTCTGCTGACAGACGCCAGGAGAGAGGAGATAAACATCCCATGAAACCAGACTCTTTTTTTAATGCTTTTGACCACATATATGTGATCTTTGAGCACAAAAGCAGTCATGAGTAACACAGGTATATTTGTAGCAATAGACAACAATACATTGTATGGATCAAAATTATACATTTCTCTTTTATGCCAAAAATCATTAGGATATTAAGATCATGTTCCATGAAGATATTTAGTAAATTTCCTACCGTAAATATATCAAAACTTCATTTCTGATTAGTAATATGCATTGCTAAGAACTTCATTTGAACAACTTTAAAGGAGATTTTCTCAATATTTAGATTTTTTTGCTCCCTCAGATTCCAGATTTTCTAATAGTTGTATCTCAGACAAATATTGTCCTATCCTAACAAACCATACACCAAAAAAAAAATAATAAAAAAAATGGACCCTTATGACTGGTTTTGTGGTCCAGGGTCACATATATCTCTTTAGGGCAACATGCAAAACATACATTGTTCATGCACTGGTCATCTCTGAGATTTAGATTTTCATGAAGTGTTTTTTCAGACTAGTGGAAAAAACTTCCAAAATACACATTTAAGTGTTTATTTTCTCTATTTGCAACTTTCGGTTTAAATTCCAATCCATATCTTTAAAGGGTCATGACATGAGAAATCAAATTTGCTTTGATCTTTTGGAATATAAGAGTCTTTGCATCATTAAAACGTCCTCCTCATTATAAACAAAACATGTATTTAATCGAGCTCCAAAAACGGCTCGTTTGGATCCGAGGGGCAAGATGACGTCACCTGGGCACAAATATTTGCATAAACACGCCTCCAGAGCAAGACATCGACATAGGCCCCGCCCACTGGCGTTCCGTCGCTGACACGTGATCACGCTGAATGCGTCAGAATCAGATCTAAATCGTGTCTACACTGGATACAGTTACAGATATGAGTCTGTCGTCAGGACAAATGCAGTGAAAGATCGTTTGGTTTAAGCAGCTCGTTCACGTCTTTGTACAGATATCAGAAGGATCCCAGCGTAAGGAACAAGTGGATAGTTTATTTTAATGGCGAGGATTTTGTTTTGTAATCGAGGCACAGAGTCATGGAGAAACATGAAGAACTAGATCTGACTGCAGCTGCAGCACAAACCGTAAAGAAATTAGCGTTTTATTTTGATCATGTTGTTAAAACACTGGAAACATGCAATAGTGATTAGTGAGGGGCGTTGATACTGTTTCCTATGCAGTGACTTCAGCCAATCATAACAGCGCTGATTACTGACGAGCCTTAAAGGACACGCCCCTTAAAAACAGATCGTTTCAGAGAGAGAGAGAGGCTCAGAATGAGGGCTGAAAATGACCATCTCCCACATATTTATCTAGTTATTTGTGCAAAAAACGTTATTAACATTACAAGTAAACCTAAAGGAACATATTAAAATAATAATAAAAAAAACAAATCAATGTTATGACCCGTTTCTTCACTTACAAACACCAAACAGAAAGTTCAGAAAGTTTGTTCATATTTCATTCTCGCTAATTTATACAACATTTTATTCCTAAAACATGGTAAAAATGTGTTTATTTTCTGTCTCTTGACAGTATTTTTTATTTTTTTTATGAAGTGAAGTAAATTAAAAAGAACCCCTCTGGAAAAAACTTTAAAACATGTCAACAAAATATTATGAACCTGACTTTATCCTATATTTAGATTCTGATCTGAAAATACTGCCAAATATGTGCATGCTTAAACAGATAATGTCATATATGCAAATCTGAAAAGTGTAATACACAGCTGTCTTAATGTGATTTATTAGTGAGAAGTTTTCCTCTGTTCCTCTGTAGTGTCCTGCTTTAAAGAGTAGCCAGCTTTCAGGACTCATCTTCATCATCATCATCATCATCATCACAAAACTGATTTCATGGATCTTCAAGTGTTTGGTGTTAAACTGAGCAGCTGGAGCTCTTCATGAAATATTCTCTCTGTATGTTTCAGAAGCTCTTATAGCATGCATAGCTTTAACTGAGACATGAACACTAAAGACACACAGCTGCCACTCATGACGAAACCCTTAATTATCGGTCTCCCACAAATAACAGAGTGACAAAATAATAATACAGTTAATAAAACGATCCCAGTGCATGCACAGCTCGAGAACAGCATGTGTTTGTAAAGAGATGCTCAGGGACTGTACCTCGCGGTGATGGCGACTCTGGAGAGGAAAGGGTTAAATGTCACATTTTTGTCCCATTTTGGAGCTACGGATGAATTCTGACCGATTATGATCGAAGCTCGTCGAATAAAACACGAGAGATTGACCTTCACCTCGACGATCAGAAAACGTGTCAAAGCTTTCTTCGTAATTTTAGGAGATGCTTTAGAAATCAGCGTCAGCCATTGATATTAAATATTAAGAAATCAAAAGGATAACGCGCATGCGCACTGAGTGCTGCGCGCAGGAGACGGAGCTGCATTGACAGAATTCATCTGACACGATGGATATAAATAATACTTCATCTAGTTCAAGTCTTCCCTCTTTAGTTCCAAATCAGCGTTTGAAAGCGTCCGTCTGTGCTTTGATTATTGTTCAGACTGACGCAGAGGCTGCTGACATCTGTTACTTTCCTCAGCGCTGCGCAGAACGGACCAATCACAGCCGTGTGCGCTGCTGCATGAATCCAGCGCTGAGACTGATGCCCATCACTACAGCCAGATACACCTTATTTAGCAGTTCATCAGTAAAATCATCAGAGCTGGGTGGGAAGATTACTTACAAATTGTAATCCGTTACTGATTACATGACACAATTGTGATGTAATCCATTACATTACAGATTTAAGGTTATGTAATTAGACTACTTTCAGATAAACGTTTGACCCAAGTCCTTTATCACATTGATTTAAATAGGATTGTACCATATTTATATAAAAATACAGAGAGTAAAAAATATTCCAATTGTTGTTATCAACTTAATGAAGTGCATTAAACATTATTTTACATCAAGGTTTCCCAAACTGGGTTTGTGTAGGAACTGCAGGGGGTTTAATGAGTTTAATGAAAAGCTACTAATTAAATAAAAATGTTACATTAAAACAAATCATTTTAAAATGAATCAAAATAAAACACGCTGTAAAAATGCAGTATTTTATTTGTTTACCTGCAAATTGTGACCATAACCAAACTCAGAGAACAGTGATCATGCAAATATGATAATTATTCACATTTATTTTAAAATCTCAGGGTACTTCAAATAAAAATATATTAGCTGAAAGAGGATCAGACGACAAAACAAGTTGGTGAATTTGTGCATTTTAATGTGTTTGAAAGGCAAACGCCTGCCAAAGTAATAGTGCAAATAAAAATAAAGTGTTCATCAGTAATTGCTGCAATATTAAAACAAAGCTGGAATGATTTGTGGAAATCAGAGGTCAAATGCTGTGTAGGGAGTAAATTGTCAACATTTTAATTTTAGGTGAACTATTCCTTTAAAATCACCTAAAAGCTCTATACTTCTTTTCTTGCTGCAAATCAGAAATGCAGAAGTAAAAGCAGTGAGAAGCTTGAAGCGAAGCGACTGATGTCACAGATTCATACAGACAGAGCACAAGGAAAAAACACTTTATTTCCAAATCAAGTTCTCCGTCCAATTACATGGAACTTCCTAAAATATTCAACGCGACTGATGCAAACTACAAGAAACAACAGGTAAAAACGTCCAGATAAATGAAGCTCAGATAAAGTATTGTGGGATTAGGTAAGAAACGGCAGCGGTCGTCTGTCCTACAAAACCTTGTATCGGCTCTTGCTGGTGGGCTGGTAGGAGTTTTGCTGGAAGCAAAGAGAAAGATGATTCAGTGAGAGACGGAGCTTCATATTCTTGGGTTTAGACAGGATCAGTGAGGATGAACTCACCAGGCGGATCAGCTCTTCTTTGATCAGCCGTGAGATTTCTGCTTTGGCCTTCTGCACGGCCAGTTCATTCGCACCTAACAACAACACAGACTACTTTAGTGACCTGAGAAGACCAGAGGGTCTCTACACGAGCCGGGTAACACACTTACTCTCGATGGCCAGGTAGATCTTGCGCTCGCCCTCTTTGGGCTCTTTGCCCGGTGGGAAGTAGGTTCCTCGTATAGTGATGGCCGCCTCTGAATACTCGCCGATGCGCTGAAGAGCCTCCTTAGACGTCACCTTCCACCTCGCCGTCTGCAAAACACACACCGTCAGGAAAACATACATACGCACACGCTCTCGCTCACACACACACACACACGCTCTCGCTCACACACACACACACACACACACACGCGCTCTCGCTCACACACACACACACACACACACACACACGCTCTCGCTCACACACACACACACGCTCTCGCTCACACACACACACGCTCTCGCTCACACACACACACACACACACACACACGCTCTCGCTCACACACACACACACACACACACACACGCTCTCGCTCACACACACACACACACACACGCTCTCGCTCACACACACACACACGCTCTCGCTCACACACACACACGCTCTCGCTCACACACACACACGCTCTCGCTCACACACACACACACGCTCTCGCTCACACACACACACACGCTCTCGCTCACACACACACACACACACACACACGCTCTCGCTCACACACACACGCTCTCGCTCACACACACACGCTCTCGCTCACACACACACACACACACACACACACACACGCTCTCGCTCACACACACACGCTCTCGCTCACACACACACACACACACACACACACACAAAAACTGAGAAGTTCTCAGAATAAACAGTGGATGTGTGTGTATACATTTGTGTAAATAAACACATTAAGATTATTTGGGGGAAAATGGTGTCGTATAAACACCCCCTTAGCTGAAAAATATTTAGTTATGATTATTTTAATAACATAACGATTCATTGAGTCCAAACAGACCCGGAAAGTGAAACTAGCATAAAGATTCTGAGGGTTAAATAATATTTCTTATAGTAGAATAGAACAGAAAAATTATATTTGAATATTATCCCCACAAGGCTGTGTGCTCAGCCCGCTGCTCTTCACACTGCTGACCCACGACTGCACTGCCATGTTCAGCTCCAACCACATCATCAAGTTTGCTGATGACACAACAGTGGTAGGTCTCATCAGCAACAACGATGAAACGCACTACAGAGAAGAAGTGGCACAGCTGGCTGAATGGTGTGGCACTAACAATCTGTCCCTCAATGTGGAGAAGACAAAGGAGGTTGTGATGGACTTCAGGAGAAACTCCGTTGACCACCCCCCACTGACCATCGACAGCTCGACTGTGGAGAGAGTCAGCAGCACTAAATTCCTGGGGGTGCACATCACAGAGGATCTCACCTGGACCACCAACACCATGTCACTCTCCAAAAAGCCACAACAGCGCCTACACTTTCTCCGCCGGCTGAAAAGATCAAGTCTCTCTCCACCCATCCTCACCACATTCTACAGATGCACCATTGAGAGTGTGCTGACCAGCTGCATCACTGTCTGGTACGGGAACTGCAGTGCTGCTGACCGCAAGACCCTCCAGCGGACAGTGAACACAGCTGCAAAGATCATCGGTGCCCCTCTCCCCTCCATCCTGGACATCTTCCTTACACGATGCTCCAGCAAAACCAACAGCATCGTGAAGGACTCCACCCATCCCTCCCACAGTCTCTTCCAGCTCCTACCATCAGGAAGACGGTACCGGAGCATCAGAGCCCGCTCCGCCAGACTGCTCAACAGCTTTTTCCCCCAGGCTGTGAGAGCCCTGAACTCAAACCACCCCGCCCCCCTCTGAAACCCCATGCAAACCCCTACCTCCTGAAACACGGACCCCCACGTGCAATTGGAAGTGTGCTACACACAGGTGAGTGGGCCTGTACAAACCACCTGTAGTAACACACTCCTCTATGTGCACTATGGACACTTTACACTATGGACACTTACACACACTGCTGCGTGTGCACTATCCCACAAAAGACTCAGCAATATATGTATGTTTACATGCTCATGCACTACAAATCATCCTGCACTGTTCCCCAACCAGCTGCTGACTCAAAATGTCTCTCTTTGCACATGTACAGTATTTGTGAAGCATTCGTATAGTTTGTATTTTTTATCTTCTATTCTTTAGTTTGTATAGGGTAAATACTTATATATAGTATACTTCTAGTTAAATCTGTCAGTAGGTTAGTAGTGTATAGGTTTATAGTGTTTTTTACTTCATTGTTGTATGTCTGTATTTATGTAGCACCGTGGTCCTGCGAGACACGACATTTTGTTCCACTGTATGTCCCCACATGTAGCAGAATGACAATAAAGCTCAACTTGAACTTGACTAATTAGCATGACTGACATTAAGATGAATGCTTTAGAAGCATTGATTATTTCCTGTGAGCAGATGGAAGCTTGCTGTACAGTGTTAGTGTAGTTTAAGTGTTGTGTGAGACCTGAGGGAAGTCGTTGATCTCCAGCTCCTCCTCGTATCTCTTGATGGTCTCCGTGGCCTCGGCGGCCTGCCGCTCCTCCTCCAGCTTCTCCACCGGCGTGTAGTTCAGCTTGGCGTTGATCTTCTCCGCCTGCTGCTCCGCGATGGTCTTAGCCGAGACGGAGGGTGCGATCATCGTCCCGCCGCGCAGGATGGCGTTTGTGGCCTGCTGCATCACATCCTGAAATAAAGCACCACAGCGTTAATATCAGACGCCTTCAGAGTGATACAGCTATACAGCAAATACATGACCGGGACCACAAAACCAGTCATGAGGCTCAATTGAAATTGAGACTTATAATCATATTAAAGCTGAATAATAATATTTCCATTGATGTATGGTTTGTTATGATAGGACAATATTTGTCTGAGATACAACTATTAGAAAATCTGGAATCTGAGGGAGCAAAAAAATCTAAATATTGAGAAAATCTCCTTTAAAGTTGTTCAAATGAAGTTCTTAGCAATGCATATTACTAATCAAAAATGAAGTTTTGATATATTTATGATAGGAAATTTACTAAATATCTTCATGGAACATGATCTTTACTTGATTTTTGTCATAAAAGAAAAGAAATATACCGGTGTTACTCATGACTGCTTTTGTGCTGCAGGGAAACATAAGCTTTGCTGTAATGCATAAAGTCATCTACTCTTTTTTTATTAGAAGCTTTATGTAAAAGCTGAAGCTGAAGGAACAGCAGCAGTGTGTCTGACCTGTGCCTCCGCGCCGAGGTTCTTCTGCGCCTGGATCTTGAGGGCCAGTTTCTTGGCGATCTCCAGTTTCTGCATGTTCCCGGCGGACGGAGTGCTCATGCCGCTCAGACCGGACACAGCGGTCAAGGATCCGCTCACGCCGCCCGCAGCCGCTCCAGAAGCGCCGCCCGGAGCAGAGAAATCCTTCACTCGCTTCTTAGAGTTAAACATGCTCTCGATCTGCTCGTCGATCTGCAGACGCACCACAGAGATCAGCTGTTAATACACAGTCTGAATAAATCTGATAATTGATTTGGTCTGTCATTTACTGAGTGAACTGAACTATTCTTCACTTTCAAATAATCAGACATCAGAGGAAGTGCCTATATGAAACCCTTCTGAGAGAGATCGGAGTGAAACTGAAGAGTCACGTCTATAGACTCATGTTTTATCATAAATCAAGATTTAGTACTTTACTACTGTGAAAAGTGTGGCGTACGCGCAGCATTTCCAACTAAAGCTCACAACGTGTTTTAATGCAATGTTTCAGATTCAGTTATTAAACTGATTAATGATTATCACTAACTATTTAAAGAATAAAGGTTAAACTGAACCAGTGTACGGTAAGTTACTCAAAAACATTCATCCACTGCAAATGACTAATTACTTCTTTAAAATTGTAATTTCATTAGTAATTACTTAAAGTAAAATAAACTTGAAAGCAACTTGAAAGTAATCAAACTAAAGTGAATTTTGTTTTGGTTTTATAAAATAAAAAAAGGGGGGCACTCTGTATTCTCATTCTCCACGAATACCTTCCTGAAACGAGCCACTAAAATAAACAAACTCAGCGAATACTTGATACACAGACAGGAGAAAATATCTAAAGAAAGCTTGAAGTCTCTATTTTTAAATGAAGTCATGTGGAAAACAAAAATTCTCTGATAAAATAATCCACATGAAACCAAAGCGAGGTTCAGTCTTTCCCGTCTGAGCTCAGCTATAATGTGATCACGCGCTGTACGATTATCATCCACACAAAACCAGGCTTGAGGCGCGTGAACGCTCACATCACCTCCGTAAACAAAGAACGATTCCTCAAGTTCATCTCGGCTACGTATCGTTTCTGAAAGACGCGCTGTGAGGACTACACCTTGAATGTACCTCAGAAGAAGAATGCGAAGCAGCTTAATCCAGCGGAGGATCTCATTCTCATAAGTCATTTATTTGTACTTATATTAGTGTTACTGCGACAAACTTGTACACATTCTACAAAACTATAACGCCAGACTAAAATATGTGAAATTGAGTGCAGCATAAGTTTAAGATTATATATTTAATCTCAGTTAAAAGTTCTTTTATTTCAAGAATTTTTTTTTTTATAGTTTTAATTTACTAATAACAACCCTGGACTACTAACATTTTTGTTTTCATCATAACTAGTGAGTATTTTATCTGGATGTGTCTTGAATCTGAATCTCTCTTTCACTCGTAGCATCAGTGAAAACAGCAGCGTGTCAGATTCTTCTCGTGTAATGAGTCTGTGTTGTATTTGAGCTTCAGTGTGTTCTGACTCATTGCTGACACGCTGATCAGTGTTTATATGAGCTGATGATGTGAACTCACGTCCAGAGCCTGATCCTCGTCGTCAGAGTCATGCAGGCCTAACGCAGCCTTCTGCAGCTTCTTCCTCTCGTTAGCCAGCACATGCTCGGTCTCGTCGAACTTAAAGCCCTTCCCGGAGAACCCGCTGCTGCTCTTGATGCTCTTCCCCTCCTGCGGAGAAACCAAACACACGATCACTGAACCACGACACACACACACACGCATGACCCGAGCCTGTTCTCATGCACCGCTCCGGACAGAAAACAGCTTGTAGATCTCAGTTCCAATCAGTTTTTTTCTCTTTCAAACACCAAACTCAACAGTTGATTCCTCTCTGTATTCTGAAGGTTTGTTTATATGTAACTCACACTGATTTATACATCATTTTACTCCTAAAAACATGATAAAAATGTGTTTGTTTCCTGACATTATTTTCTGAGTTATGGAGTGATTTAGAGTGCTCCTCTGGAGAAACCTTGAACTCTAATATGACAAAATCAAACGAGACTTTATACAAAACTCAGATTTCTGTTCTGTAAATGTATGCAAATGAGTGCATATTTAATTAGATAATGTAACATACGCATACTTAAACAACATTTCAGAATACAGTATTATTTTTTATGTCTTAATATACTGTGATGATTAACTGTGGAAGTATGGCGTCTTCTATGGAGGCTTGTTTACACCACAGGATTAAAAATAATAATTGCAACTTTTCATCTCAGAGTTCAGAATTTTTGTTCCCACACTCACTATATTTGTTTCCTCACAATTCGGAAAAAGAACTAAGATACAAACTTCTGAGAAAAGAGAAAACCAATTCTGAGAAAAGTCCAACTGTGAGATATAAACTCATGAATTCAGAACTTCATTCAGAACAATTGTGAGTTCATCTCTCATAATTCTTAGTTTGAATCTCACAAATCTGTTTTTGTTTTTGATGAATTAAGGTCTGAATTGTGAGATGAGTGTCAGTTGTATTTGTGTAATTCTGTGGAAGTGTCTGGTCTGGGTCGTGTGATGTGTTGGTCTCTATCAAGCGAGCACAGAAGTGTATTTGTTCTTACGGCTTTCTGCTGCTCTTTGAAGTTCGTCCAGAGCAGCTCGAGCTCCGGCGGGACGGCCGATCCGGACAGCTCCAGCGCTTTGATGATGTCTCCAGAGTAACGAGCCTGTTCCCCAGTGATGAAGGTGTACGCAAAACCCTACGACACACACACAGAGTCAGACGTGAGCGCTCGTCCTCAGCACGCACACACACTCTCACATACACACTCTCACACACCTTGTTCCCGGCTCGTCCCGTGCGTCCGGCGCGGTGCACGTAGTCCTCGTAGTGGTTGGGACAGCCGTAGTTGACGACCAGGATGAGCTGCTTGACGTCCAGGCCTCGCGCCGCCACCGAGGTGGCCACCAGCAGACGACACGCACCGTTCTTGAAGTCGTTGATGATGCTGTCCCTGTCGTACTGATCGATGCCTGCGTATACACACACACACACACCTCAGCACTGCTGCCCGTTCCAGTGTATTGCTGGAGTGAAGGGTTAAGCTTTAACACAGAGCTGAACTCACTGTAGGGCTGGGCGATGTGGCAAAAGATTCAAATCTAGATTTTTTCAGAATATTTGACCGAATCTCGATTTTTTTTTTAACCATTTTTAACTAGTCCAACTTGAAAATACAAAATGATTCAAGTAACTTGTTCTTTATTAACCTTCTAGTTAATATACATAAGGAAAATGCTTAAAAAAATAAAAATCTCAAAAGTCAAGGTAATTCAAAATGACTGAAGGTGCAGCAGCAGTAGACTCTTAACTAGGGATGCACGATATTTATCGGACCGATATGATAGAAAATGACGTCATTTTTATTTCTCTGATAAATAAATTAAATCCGATAACTAGATCCGATAAAGTATGCTTGCTGGTAAATCAATCAATCAGTCTGATTGATCTGAGATTCATCTTCTTTCCGAGTGCAAGTGATTGCAGCTTTAAACTGCAGTGACTCTCAGCATGTGTTGTGCTCATTACATCATTTGTGAACATGTCTTCGCCGGTCTGGAAGTTGTTCTCGGTGGCAGAGGAGGACAATGTCATTGCTATTTCCAGCGTGTGTTCAGCAAGGATTCCGAAAGGAGGGAAAAAGGCATCAAGTAGGGTTGTGACAGTGAGGAAATATTCCCACTGGTTAATCGACGCGTGTCAACACTTTACCGGTATCCCCTCGGTGGATGGGGGGTCGTTTGAGTCTTCTCTCTTTTCCTCGCTTTCTTTCGGTTTTAAATAGCTTGTAAGCTCTGTGCGCGTTTAATTTTCACTTTTAAATTAGTGGCAATTCGGCATCAATTACAACATATAGCTAACTTTTATTAACAAAACCAATAAAAATGCACCATGCTATATGCCTAATATAAAAACAGATAACTTACAAATTTTAAATATGCATGGTAGGCCTATACAAAACTGAACATCAGTAAAGACTGAGGAACAAATAATTATAAAACGTAGAGCGTTTATTAGTGAGATGGAAAGTTGAGGCACGGACTGCATACACCTTGATGTAAAATAACGGGAAAAATATCACAGTTCAAATAAAATAAAAATCAGCAAATACTGTGGAACCAAATAGGCTAAATGAGAAACGAATGTTTAAAAAATAAATAAATAAATAGACCATATATCACCTTAGATAAATGGCAGGTCAACAGGCTTTTCAAAATCCAAAAATATTTTTAAAACAGGCGCTTTTACATTCAGTTTAGAAACTCTTCTGCCATCGTCTTGTGTTTTTCACCTCACTCTCGTCAGTCAGCTCGCCTCTCTCCTCAGGTGATCAATGAAATCTGATCGGTGATGCACGACTGTCGTTCTTCACAGAAATGAACCGAAACACATGCCTCACAGACATGATAAATATATCTAAAGAAAGCTTTAAATTGCTACTTAACGAAATAAATAAAAACGAAAACAAAAACTATTTAATACAATCGTTATCTGTGAAGATGCACTTCTCTCTAAAGGCGCGTCTAACGAGGAGATGGCAAATCCTTACTATTTCCCCCGGACACATTCATGGTAATTACTTTAGCTTTATTGCATGTATTTGAAGCAGAACTCTTCATCTGTGCTGACGACTCCTGCTGCTGCGGGACACTAAACACCGCAATTTTTTTCATCAATAATTGATGGATGTCTAAAATATAAAGATAAGGAGAAGCCTAAAACAGGCCCGAGGCCCGGCCCGCGTCTGAACTATGACGTGAATATTGGCCCGAAGCACGGCCCTAGGGACATAAGGAGCCCGACTTTAAATAAAAAAAAAAATAATAATAATAATAATTGGGGGCTAAAAGTGTGTTGTAATGCAAGCGTTACTGAACATGTACAGAGTAAAATATTACTGAAAATTCATTAGTAATGCCTCACACTACTGCGTTACAGCAAATAGTAATAAGTTACTGTAACGCCTTACTCCCAACACTGCTTAAAGACTATATAACTTTCTCATCCTCGTGCACTCAAAACATTGAATAGATGCATTTCTTTATGCAGGAAATATTTGAATATAAATTTGTTGTTAATTGCAGATAAACCATAGTTCTGTCATAAATCTGTTAAACCATTTCTGTTACAAAGTATTGTGCCCTACACAAAAAATAAAACACATGTGAAGAGTCAGGACTGATGTTTGCTATAGTTAGGCCAGAGCTACTAAAATATCAGTTTAATCAGTGAATCTGAGATTTGTATTCTCCTGGGTGCACAAACGGCAGATTATATGAAAATTATAATATAAAAATATGAATTTATCGGTATCGGCCATGATTAATTATCAGTTATCGGTTAAAATGTTTCATATCGTGCATCCCTACTATTAACTATAAATGTTCTGTAAAACAGCAGCAGCTTTCAGTCTGTTAACATGATGCAAACATCAAATATCAGGCATGTCAACACAAAAGCTCATTCTGTGTGAATGACACTAATGATATGCACGGTTAATCACCTAATTAACCTAATCCATGTAATTGGATCGCTCTTTTCTCTTTACTGTTATCACTGGCATCTTATCTGTCTAATTTTAACGTATGGTAATATTTCTATTCAAAATTGAGATTCCTTGATTTCTAAAAAATAAAATCATGGCAAACATTCAATCAGACTGAAGTTTTTAGAAAATGACCGATTGTTTAGCAAGACAAGACCCTTATTCCTCGGCTGGGATCGTGTAGAGCGCTCTGAAGCTGCTCTGAAACTGCAATTTGGACCTTCAACACGTTGATCCACGCTGAAGTCCATTATATGGAGAACAATCCTTGAAAGAGAGCTGCCTGCTTACATGTAATTAACTTAATGTTTACATAAAATAAAGATTCCTGCTTTATCAAATTGTGCTTAGCATTTAGACTCATTAGACAGAGCAATACAAATGATTTGAAAGCCTGTGTTTGGAGTTAAGAGGACAGATGCTGACCTCCGTGCAGGGACATGCAGGGGTACGAGGCCTTCATCAGGTCTTTCAGGAGGCCGTCGGCGTGCTCCTGCTTGTCCACGAAGATGATGACGGAGCCCTTCTCCTGATAGTGACCCAGAATCTCCAGCAGCTTCAGGAACTTCTTCTCCTCCTCGATCACAATCTGTCCAAGCAGCAGAAACCCCAGCCTGAGCTTCATATCTAGAGGATTCACCAACTCAACTGTGCACTAGCGTGAGTTTAAATATAATATACACTACCGCTCATGAGTCTGGAATAATGGAGAGATTCTTATCAGCATATTATTATGATTTCTGAAGATCATGTGACACTGAAGACTGGAGTAATGATGCTGTAAATACAGCTGCAGATCACAGAAATACATTACAGTTTAACACATATTCACATAGAAAACAGCTGTTTTAAACTGTAATAATATTTCACTATTTTTAACTACATTTTTGATCAAATAAATGCAGTCCTGGTGAGCAGAAGAGAACATTAGCAAATTACTCCAAACTCCTGTCCAGTAGTGTATACGGGCTATTCTACAGAACGGTCCATTCAGCTGTCCCACAACAGAAACACAGTTAAATAGCATTTAGGAAATCATATCTTAAATGTTTACTAAAATCCTTTTATTATCCATTGAAACCCACAATAATATTTAAAATATCAGTAAGCTTAACAAATACAAAATCATAATTTATTGGGTATTTTCCTGAAACCTAACCCCTCAATTTCAACTTATGGAAACAATATTGAAAACTTTTTTGTATTTTATTCAATTGTTGTTTTTAAAAATAACTTGGATGTTGTTGTTTTTTTTTTTAAAGTGAAATTAGATTATTTTATATATTTAAAAATATATATTTTGTCATCATTAACGGCACGGCAACGACAGCTTTCTAAAAACGTTTCTATCAGTTTGCTCTCATTGAAATGAGAAATGAAGCAGACAACAGAACAAAAGCAATTATTTGTATGAACTCAAGCTGGCTAAAACAGAGTTTGCATGAAGCGCTCCAGCAGCCTCAGCGCTATAATCACTCACCACATGCTGCTCCACGTCTGAGCACACCACGCTGCGGCCGCCCACCTGCACCTCGATGGGTTTGGACAGGATCCGGCGCGCCAGAGCCTCCATCGTGCGCGGGAACGTGGCCGAGAACATCACCGTCTGCCGGTCAGGCCGCACGTTATCCACGATACGCATCACCTGCAACAAACACAAGCCTGAGGAGTCATCAGAGATCAGACGTCAGGTGATGGGTTCTGATCCTCTAAAGCAGCTCACCGGCCGCCACACAGAGAGAGTGATCAGGAAGTCAACGCAAGGCACTGTGGGATTGCAGGACATGATGCTAGAGGAGGTGATTTCTGCGTTCCCCCAGTAGAGCTGGTCTTACACGAGTGAAGCAGCTGATATATATTATTAATTTTATTCTAAACGAATGCAAGTAGTTCTCAAAAAGTATTAATGAAAATGCGATCAGTGTTGTCCTAAGTGAACTCGTGTTTTTTTCTCCAGTGATGTGTTTGTTGTCACCGTATGTTCCTGAGTGTACCCTAAAATATGGCTACCCAGAATGCAAAGCGACAGCTGCCCATTCTCTATTGTCAATGCTACTTCAGTCATGGAAGACCAACTCCGCTCCGCATGAAAAACTGTTCGATAACATTTCAAATCAGCATTAAATGGGAAACGACCTGCCTCGGCTGTGTTAAAACAGTGTGTAGTGTGACAGGAGAGAGAGAGAGAGACTGACCTGCGGCTCAAAGCCCATGTCGAACATCCGGTCGGCCTCGTCCATCACCACATACGTGACTCTGCGCAGATTGGTCACGCGACCTGCGCAACACAACAGCAGCGTGTTTAGCAGAGTGTATGCCGCAGACAGCAACATTTACTAGCAGCTCAAAGCAAACGACAGGCAAACTACAGCAGCACCGGCTGAACTGATGGAGTCCGTCACGCAGAACTGCTTAACATGCGTACCATCAGAGAAAAACTCACAAGAGCCACCTCAAACATTAACTGAGCTGAAGCCGCCTGAAGAGCGTGACCTACGAAGGAAACATATTAGAGATTACCTCGCATGTGTGGAAACACACGGCACATCCGCTCCTGCTCTACAGCTCTCACCGGACCTGCACTGCATTCTGGGGCTTTGGCTGACATTCACGTGTTTCATACACGGTCTGAAGGGTAAGGACTGCTCCAGGATCATTACGCTACGATCAACAGCATCTGGGACAATTTCAGCCTGACTCTTAGTTTTCCTGAACGCTAAAAACTGAGGTCTCTAAATTACATCCACAACCATAAACCTGCTAACATGAGACTAGAGTGAGTCGCATGCTGACACGGAGTAAATAACACACGATACTTTAATACGTGTTATGAGCATGAAAAGCTGATGAACCTGGCAACTATTGCATGACACATGTAACACAGGAGAATGACGACAACGTCAAGGCCTTTCTGAAAACAGGTATTCGGAGCGCATTATGTACATAAACAAAAAAGGCAGCCTTAATCTCAACTAAATTTCAGTGTTTGAACATTAAATTCAATGCATTTGTATTTTAACACATTTTAAGCAGTGCCTTTTAAACGCCCTGATAGCAAATAAAGGTGACTCTATACATTACGCTCCTCCTTAGTTTTGAAACTGATGCAATTACGTGCTGAATTATATTTAAATTGTTTTAGAAAGATGCTTGAAGACATTTGCATTAACCAACACATGCATGGCACAGGTCATAAAGTAGCATTAAAAAAAGTAATGTTGCAAAAATGCACAATTCTGATAGAGGGGATGCAGTTTCTAACAATATTATGGTGTATAGTAAAGACAAATTATATGTGATCCTGGAGCACAAAACCAGTCATAAGGGTTAATTGAGATTTGTACATCATCTGAATAAATAATCTTTCCATTGATGTATGGTTTGTTATGATAGGACAATATTTGGCTGAGATACAACTATTAGAAAATCTGGAATCTGAGGGAGCAAAAAAATCTAAATATTGAGAAAATCTCCTTTAAAGTTGTTCAAATGAAGTTCTTAGCAATGCATATTACTGATCAAAAATGAAGTTTTGATATATTTACGGTAGGAAATTAACTAAATATCTTGATGGAACATGATCTTAATATCCTAATGATTTTTTGTCATAAAAGAAAAATCAATAATTTTGATCCATACAATGTATTGTTGTCTATTTCTACAGATATACCCCAGCGATTGGTTTTGTGCTGCAGGGTCACGTGTGTTTAAAGAGATCCACAGCACTAATAAAGTGCAACAGTTAAGCTAGAATAGTTTTGGTTAATTTAAGAGGATTTAATAATCATAATGTTGAAAAAAGATAAAGATTTTATCTTTTTCTTAAGATTTTATTTTAATTTAAGTGGGATTATGTCCCACTTACGGATAATACACACAAACACAGCAGTGTGTGAGAGAACGAGCTTTAGAACAGAAGCACTATTAGGTGATGAAGATGATGATGAAGGCTGTCTTAACCCTCTCACGCTGGTCTCCTCAGAGCTGTAGTATGAGCAAGCTCTGCAGTTTAGCTGTATGGTTTATTATAATTCATGCATGCATTCCCTGTGAATCAAACCCATGACTGTGGTGTTGCTGGCGTCATGTTCTGCTGTTTGAGCTGCAGGAGCCGTCAGATCTCAAATCATTGATTTGCTGTTTAAAAAAATATTTCTGCACAGAATAATCAATGATTTAATAAAAATAAAAGCTACATACTACTTTTAAGCGCTTGATGGCCTGTTGACCTCCAATGTAAGATCGTTAGGGTAAGTGTGATCGTGTAAATTGACATAGTGCCATGATATTAGTTTTAGTTAATATTTTGAATTAGATTTTATTTTTAGATTTTCTGTTTTCATGTCATTTTAGTTACAGTTTGTCATTTTGTTGTGTGCTTTTGCCTATATAGTTTTATTTAATTAATTTTAATTTCACATATTTTCAATGATGACTGTTTTCATTCCTACAATTGTAGAATATTGTACATGCTATTAATGGTTCCCAGTATGTTAAAAGCAAATAAAAAAATATATTAAAAAAAATATATTTCAGTTTTAGTTATTTTACTACATTAGGATAAACTAAATGAACATGTTAACTGATGTAAATAAAACACGTTTAAGTTTGTTCTGTTATTTTATTTCTGTTAACCTTTATTAATTCTTGAAAATGTTTTTTATGGTTTCAGTGATGTCTAATAGCGCTGAAGCTGGAGCTGATGAATGCGTGTGATGATATCCAGCACAATCTCATGAGGCACTTACCGTTGTTGGCACCTAGCATGTCGATCATGCGTCCCGGTGTGCAGACGATGATCTCTGCGCCGCGCTTCAGCTCTGCGATCTGCGGACAGACGCTGGGTTAGAGCGGGTTCTGTGGGAGGTTATGAAGCGGATCACACACACACACCTGCTCGCTGATGCCGGTGCCGCCGTACACACACACCACACGCAGACCCAGAGACTTGGAGAACTTCTTGCACTCTTTGGTGATCTGCAGCGCCAGCTCGCGCGTCGGGGTCAAGATCACAGCTGACAGAGAGAAACACAGCCGTTATGCACACCTGCTTCTGCTGACAGCACTACAGCTCACAAAAAAGCAATAAACTGCAAGAAGCCGTGGTGTACAGTGAATATATAACATCTAAGGGGCATTGTTAGGCACAACGTGAAGCGGAGCGGTTTAGCGGTTATAAATTCACTGTAAACCACGCCTTCACGGGGCTTATTGCTTTAATAAAACAGTTATTCCATATACATGTAGCAAGGTTTCACAAAATAAAACAAAGCAAATAAAATGTAATGATATTAATCAAAACATTATTCTTCCTCAGAACAATGTAGTTCCTCAGAAACGGTTGTGGTCGCAACAAAGTGGTTGCCGAGCAACACACAGACGTAAACAAATGTTATGTTACTTTGTAATTTACAACAGCTTTGAACGTGGCTCAACCAATCAGAGTCAAGGACCAGAACCATCTGTTTTATAATTATCTGGAGAAACTTTCCAGCATTTTTAAATCATACATGGGCCTTTCTACAGAATTGGTTCAAAGTTGGAAACATCTTGAAAAAAAATAAAAAAAAGGTATTTTTCCACAAATTTTGTATGTATGCAAATTGTATAATATCTAAGGTACAGATTTCTTGTAATTGTGCAATTAATTCTCATATTGTATTTTCTGGAAGTTTTTAAATATTTCTCTTCAAATTTGTCTACTAAGTCACTACTTAATAATTGGCCTATTAAGATTTTGTTAGGGTTAGTGTTCGGGACAGCCACCTTCCAATTGAAAGTACCAAATAAATGCTGATTTTATATATATTAAACTTAGTGATATTTTAAATATCATTGTGGGTTTCAATAGATAATAGAAGTATCTTAGGAAACATCTAAGATATGAACACCTAAATGCTATTTAGATGTGTTTTTTGGTTGTGGGACAGCAGTTTATCAAAATAACAAAAGCAATCAACATCAAAAGTCTGACAAAAATAAGTTTTCAAAATATATGATTTAACTTCTGATGTGCAAATGAGTGGAGAATGTGTTTAAAAACTTCATGTCGAAGAACTTTACAAAAACAGTTGATAATTTTTTTAATTTTTTTTTATTTTAAATCTGTCATTTTTTGCCACTGTTTGGATGCAGCAAAACACCCACAGAAGTAGAAAATATCAGGCTCATGTTTGCATTTTCTTCTGTCACTGGCCATAATTCTGACCTTAAAATCAGTCTTAGGCATGAAATAATGCATTCATGTGAAAATAGGCTGTGAATTGAACACAGACTCATAATTTGGCCCAGATTCAGACAGGAATCGTGTTTGGTGTTTTTTTGCTGACTAAGGAATAATACAAGACTTCACTGCATATATCTGACCCTGCAGCACAAAAGCAGTCATGAGTAACACAGGTATATCTGCAGCAATAGCCAACAATACATTGTATGGATCAAAATGATACATTTCTCTTTTATGACAAAAATCATTAGGATATTAAGATCATGTTCCATGAAGATATTTAGTACATTTCCTACCGTAAATATATCAAAACTTCATTTTTGATTAGTAATATGCATTGCTAAGAACTTCATTTGAACAACTTTAAAGGAGATTTTCTCAATATTTAGATTTTTTTGCTCCCTCAGATTCCAGATTTTCTAATAGTTGTATCTCAGACTAATATTGTCCTATCATAACAAACCATACATCAATGGAAATATTATTTATTCAGATGATGTACAAATTTCAATTAAAAAAAATTACCCTTATAACTGGTTTTGTGCTCCAGGGTTACAAATGCTTGTCAAAACCTAAAATGCTATGAAATGCATCCTATTTACTGAGAAAGCGTGACACATTCGAACAGAACAGAGATTGTTTGTGAAGTGAGCAGCTGAATCGAGTAAGACACAGGTGTTGGGTTTTATTCTGCAGATATGAAGCAGAGCAATAAAGACGATCAGGATGAATCTCACCGATGGGTCCTTCTGCCTCTCCCACCGACCGCTGGTCTAATATGTGGCGAAACATGGGCAGCAGGAAGGCGATGGTCTTCCCACTTCCTGTTTTAGCGATGCCAATGAGGTCGCGTCCCGACATGATGGCCGGGATGGCCTGAGCCTGGATTGGCGTCGGCTTCTCATAGTTGTGTCTTGGAAAGAGACAGAGAGAAATAAAAACATTCGTTCTGTCTGGTGAACGTCTTGAACACACGCTCTACTCACTTCTTCATCGCGTTCAGCACTTTCATGGAAATCCCACACTGCACCCACATCTTGATGGGCTTCGGACAGCCTTTGCCTTTGACGACGATTCCCTCCAGCTCCAGCCGGTGCTCGTTCACCTCTGGAACAGAGCGGAGCAGACAGATGCAGTTAGACTGAGCTGATGAGAGGATTTCCTGAATAAGGTCTGAAGGAGTTTGCTGCACCTTCAGGGCTCATCCTGGCCAGCTCCGGCACTTCCACATAGAAGTTCTTACGGAAGGATTCGTACTCAATCTTCTTATGATCAACCGGCTCCAGAACTTTCCTCTGTTTGGTCTGAAAGCCTGTGAGGGCCGTCTGCAAGTCCACTTCCTCTTCCTCTGATGAATACTACACACACACACACACACACACACACACACACACAGACACACAGAGACACACACACACACACACACAGACACACACACAGACAGACAGACAGACAGACAGACAGACAGACACACACAGAGACGCACACAGACAGACAGACAGACAAACACACACGCACGCACACACGCACACACACAGACAGACAGACACAGACACACACACAGACACACACACAGACACACACACAGACACACACACAGACAGACACAGACACACACACACAGAGACGCACACAGACAGACACGCACACAGACAGAGACGCACACAGACAGACACGCACACAGACAGACACGCACACAGACAGACACGCACACAGACACACACACACACAGACAGACAGACAGACAGACAGACAAACACACACGCACGCACGCACACACGCACACACACAGACAGACAGACACAGACACACACACAGACACACACACAGACACACACACAGACACACACACAGACACACACACAGACAGACACAGACACACACACACAGAGACGCACACAGACAGACACGCACAGCCAGACACGCACACAGGCACACACACACACACACACACAGACAGACAGACACAGACACACACACACAGAGACGCACACAGACAGACACGCACACAGACAGCCAGACACGCACACAGACAGGCACACACACACACAGACAGGCACACACACACACAGACAGGCACACACACAGACAGGCACACACACAGACACACACACAGACAGGCACACACACAGACACACACACAGCCAGACACGCACACAGACACACACACAGACACGCACACAGACACACACACAGACACACACACAGCCAGACACGCACACAGACACACACACAGACAGGCACACACACAGACACACACACAGCCAGACACGCACACAGACACACACACAGACACACACACAGCCAGACACGCACACAGACACACACACACAGACTGAGGCATTTGGGAACTCGTGCACTTTCTTGATCTGTTAATGTCTACAATAATTTAATAATTATTATTTTATTAAATAATGAATATTATTAATAAAATAATTCTTGCATAAAGAAATTTTAATCTTTAAATTTAATAGAGACATTTTCTCCTAATTTCAAATGACTGCAAACAAGATCTCTTAAGAAGTATTTTCTGAAATTCTATCCAAACAATGAGCAGATTTACGAGCAGGTTTTGTTTTCAAACCGACTGATCTTAAGATGATAATGCGTGTGCTCAAGCAAATTAATTAACCCATCTTCCTTTAACAACGCAAGCTTAAGAAAAAAAGCCATCACTGATATTCACGTATAAATATGACATAAGCGTGATTTGCTGAGACGACACAGAAGCATGCCTGCGCTGGATGAAGTATGTACCTCCATGGCATCCTGGTCGTTCTGCATCAGCTCTCCTTTCTTCTTGGTGGTCTGCACCATCTTCCTCGTCTTCACAACGGTCACCACTTTGGTCACAGACACACTGCCTTTCTGCTGACACATAATTCATATTTTCAGCTATATTTGAATCATCATCATCATATATTTAGCCTCAGGTCATTCTCAAGTGGAACATATAGTGAAAGTGAATGGCACTGGGACTGTTCGGCTCCAAAAGCATCATTAAAGCATCAGACTGGTCAAAGCGGGTCACTGATCACCAGCGCTGGGGAGCAACTAGCTACATGTAACAGAATTACCTCATTTTATTACAAAATAATTTATTGATTTCTTTCCCAAAATGTATTGACTGCTTTAAAATATGAGACACCAATGTTAGAGGAGTTTAGGACACACGCTTATTTGATAACGGTTTTATTTCCTGTTTGGATTTATGTATATGCTTTATTTTTTAAGGTTAAATGTTTTTTCCAAAGCATTGCCAGATGCCAGTGTTTCCTGTTTACTATGCAAGGATTTGATTTCAAAAACAGTATCACAGCTATTAAATTATATCTTATGATTTTAAATCTGTATTTAACCTCAGAATGATCTCAAACTAAAAGAGGTGTTAAAGTCTGATTTTGTGGTGGCTGCGCTTTAAAATTAAATGATTATAATCTTAATTCAAGTGATGGAGGATTGTGTAAGTCTGACAGTAATCAGTGTTGAGTTCGGTAAGGTTAACCTGCCTGCTTTATATGCTTCAAAATCATTAACAGTTGAAAACATTCGTTAGAAATTTAGAAAAGTAACCAAAAGTAATAAGTTACATTACTTTAATAAAGTCATTGAAATAGATACACTACTTATTACATTTTAAATAGGGTCACTTGTAATCTGTAACCCATTACATTTCCGAAGTAACCTTCCCAGCGCTGAGCATTGATTACGTGTTTACAGAACAGGAAAGAGCCAGTTTGAGGGATTTATTCGTGTAAAAGCACTAAAAGCACCTTGTCGTTGCCTCCTCTCATGGTGCCCATGTTGAACTTCTTGACCTCCTCTTTGACCTCCTCCATGTAAGCGTCCAGCGGGTCCAGCTCCTCTCCGGTCTCCTGCTCCACACTCAACACCTCCTCCATCCCAACTGATCCTTCTTTCTCTTCCTCCTCTTCCTCTCCGTCCGGCTCCACGGGCGCTTGAGTCTCCTCATCGTCATCTGAACACACACACGACAATTATTAAATTCAACTCTTTCAATCTGTGAAAACAAATGAAAACAAAGACATAAAGCAAACTCTCTTCCCATGCATTAAATATAAAGATCAGTGTAAACGAAACAAACTGCCTGACTGGAGTTTATTGAAGGCCCTGCCCCTGTGCGAGAGGCAGCCAATCACAATTCAGAGTTTTTGGAATGGCCAATCAAATATGTGCATCCAATGTGTTTAATGTGAGCTGGCAATATGTGTCTCCTACATTTGATTTATTCTTGTCTGATTATCAAATCATAGTTTGTTTTGTGCTTCTGCTCGTAGATGTTTGGTTTGGTTAAAGGCTTATAGCTCTTTCATGTCGACTTGTTAAAAATCCCTATGGGGAAAAATGCAAAATGAGTAATTTTTGTAAAAATGTAATCAGATCACATGGGCTAGTTTTTCTAAATGAGCGGCGATCTGTGTGCTTGATGACCGAAGGCTCTCTGACCGTCATCATCCTCCAGACTCCACTTCTTCCCCTGCTTCATCTCCTCCAGCTCCTTCTTGATTTCGTCGATGTTCTCCATGGCTTTCTTCCTCTGCTCCTCCCTCCATTTCTCCACTCGCTCCTTCCTCTTCCTCATCTCCTCCTCCAGCGTGTTCTGGTCAAAGTCCTGCTGCAGAACCAACCGTTGCACGAGGTTATTCATTTAATCAAGATGAATCGGGTTCATATGCAGTGAAGATGACCTCTACAGAAAGAAGAAGCCTGAGCTGAATGAAGCACACTTACATCTTCAGCCTTCTCCTCCTCCTTCTCCTCCTTGATCTTCTTCTTGTCAGCGGACGGCTCTACATTCTCTGACTTCTCCTTGCTGTAATATCAGATCACGTTACATCAGCACATCACAAGCTTTTGACCCCAAGGCCCATCATTGTCAAAGACAATATTTCTAATACTTCTGACATAATGACAAAGCGGCTTATTTACAAACTTTTATTTACAGAAACTAGTAGTGGCAAACTTTAAGAATTTAATAATGATAATTCAAATAATTAAATTCCACAATCCCAAAAATTAATGTTTCCTATGGTGCAGACTTTTTATTACCAATGAATTTATAAGATTTTCTAGATTTCATTTTTTTTATTATTTACAAGTAGCCATTTCTATCTAATAAAATATTATAAAGCGTGACAACTTTTTTTGAACAGTAAGATTTTTAATGTTTTTTAAAGACATCTCCTGTTCACCAAGCCTGCATTTATTTGATCCAAAATACAGTACAAATAGTGAAATATTATAATAATGTAAAACAGCTGTTTTCTATGTGAATATGTGTTAAAGTGTAATGTATTTCTGTGATCTGCAGCTGTATTTCCAGCATCATTACTGCAGTCTTCAGTGTCACATGATCTTCAGAAATCATTATAATATACTGATTTACTGCTCAACAAACAGCTCTGATTATTATTATTATTATTATCAATATTTAAAATAGTTGATTACATTTTTCAGGATTCTTTGGTGAATAGAAAGATCCAAGATCAGCATTTATCTGAAATATAAAGCTTTTGTAACATTATACACTACATCATTCAAAATCTTGGAGTCAGTATAAGTTTATTTTTTTTATGTAATATTGTTTTGTTTGTTGTTGTTTTTTTGGGGTGGGGTTCTAGAAATTAATACTTTTATTTAGTAAGGATGCTTTAAATTGATGATAAAGACATTTATAATGTTACAAAATATTTCTATTTCAGATAAATGCTGCTCTTCTGAACTTTCTATTCATCAAATAAACCTGAAAAAAATTATACTCGGCTGTTTTTAATACCATAATAATAAATGTTTTTCTTGAGCAGTAAATCAGTATATTATAATGATTTCTGAAGATCATGTGACACTGAAGACTGGAGTAATGATGCTGAAAATACAGCTGCAGATCACAGAAATACATTACAGTTTAACACATATTCACACAGAAAACAGCTCTTTTAAATAGTAAAATATTTCTAGATACTTTGGATCAAATAAATGCAGGTTTGGTGAGCAGAAGAGACTTCTTTAAAAAACATTAAATATCCTATATAATATATAATAATCCTATATAATATAACATACCACTTGTTCAAAATCTTTTGACTGGTAGTGCATGTATAGATACACATTTGGATTTAAACAAGGAAATACTGAAGAGTTTGGATCATTATTGCAGTGATTAGATTTTCAGTTTACAGTTTGTTTT